>NW_026906952.1:1945150-2253975 GCF_033978795.1 Nerophis ophidion
ATATTTAACATTTATACACTAAACATGAATTTAATATTAATACACTAAACATGTATTTGAGATTTGTACACTTAACATGTATTTAATATTAACACAAAAACATGTATTTAAGTTTAATAAACTTAACATATATTTAATATTAATACACTAAACATTTATTTTTCTATGTATACAGTAAACATGTATTGAATATTCATACACTAAACATGTATTTAATATTCATACACTAAACATGTATTTAATATTCATAAACTAAACATGTATTTAATATTAATACACTAAACATGTATTTAATATTTATACACTAAACATGTATTTAATATTAATACAAAAACATATATTTAATTTTAATAAACTAAACATATATTTAATATTTATACACTAAACATATATTTAACATTTATACACTAAACATGAATTTAATATTAATACACTAAACATGTATTTGAGATTTGTACACTAAACATGTATTTAATATTTATACACTAAACATGTATTTAATATTAATATACTAAACATATATTTAATATTTATAAACTAAACATGTATTTAATATTTATACACTAAACATGTATTTAATATTAATACAAAAACATGTATTTAATTTTAATAAACTAAATATAAATTTAATATTAATACACTAAACATGTATTTAATATTCATAAACTAAACAATATTCATACACTAAACATGTATTTAATATTCATACACTAAACATGTAGTTATTATTCATACACTAAACATGTATTTAATATTAATACACTAAACCTGTATTTAATATTTATACACTAAACATGTATTTAATATTTATACACTAAACATGTATTTAATATTAATACACTAAATATGTATTTATTATATATCCACTAAACATGTATTTAATATTCATAAACTAAACATGTATTTAATATTAATACACTAAACGTGTATTTAATATTCATACACTAAACGTGTATTTAATATTAATACAAAAACATGTATTTAAGTTTAATAAACTTAACATATATTTAATATTAATACACTAAACATTTATTTTTCTATGTATACAGTAAACATGTATTGAATATTCATACACTAAACATGTATTTAATATTCATACACTAAACATGTATTTAATATTCATAAACTAAACATGTATTTAATATTAATACACTAAACATGTATTTAATATTTATACACTAAACATGTAGTTATTATTCATACACTAAACATGTATTTAATATTTATAAACTAAACATGTATTTAATATTTAGACACTAAACATGTATTTAATATTAATACAAAAACATGTATTTAATTTTAATAAACTAAATATAAATTTAATATTAATACACTAAACATGTATTTAATATTCATAAACTAAACAATATTTATACACTAAACATGTATTTAATATGTATACACTAAACATGTAGTTATTATTCATACACTAAACATGTATTTAATATTAATATACTAAACATATATTTAATATTTATAAACTAAACATGTATTTAATATTTATACACTAAACATGTATTTAATATTAATACAAAAACATGTATTTAATTTTAATAAACTAAATATAAATTTAATATTAATACACTAAACATGTATTTAATATTCATAAACTAAACAATATTCATACACTAAACATGTATTTAATATTCATACACTAAACATGTAGTTATTATTCATACACTAAACATGTATTTAATATTAATACACTAAACCTGTATTTAATATTTATACACTAAACATGTATTTAATATTAATACACTAAACATATATTTAATATTTATACACTAAACATGTATTTAATATTAATACACTCAATATGTATTTATTATATATCCACTAAACATGTATTTAATATTCATAAACTAAACATGTATTTAATATTCATACACTAAACATGTAGTTATTATTCATACACTAAACATGTATTCAATATTAATACACTAAACATGTATTTAATATTTATACACTAAACATGTAGTTATTATTCATACACTAAACATGTATTTAATATTTATAAACTAAACATGTATTTAATATTTAGACACTAAACATGTATTTAATATTAATACAAAAACATGTATTTAATTTTAATAAACTAAATATAAATTTAATATTAATACACTAAACATGTATTTAATATTCATAAACTAAACAATATTTATACACTAAACATGTATTTAATATGTATACACTAAACATGTAGTTATTATTCATACACTAAACATGTATTTAATATTAATATACTAAACATATATTTAATATTTATAAACTAAACATGTATTTAATATTTATACACTAAACATGTATTTAATATTAATACAAAAACATGTATTTAATTTTAATAAACTAAATATAAATTTAATATTAATACACTAAACATGTATTTAATATTCATAAACTAAACAATATTCATACACTAAACATGTATTTAATATTCATACACTAAACATGTAGTTATTATTCATACACTAAACATGTATTTAATATTAATACACTAAACCTGTATTTAATATTTATACACTAAACATGTATTTAATATTTATACACTAAACATGTATTTAATATTAATACACTAAATATGTATTTATTATATATCCACTAAACATGTATTTAATATTCATAAACTAAACATGTATTTAATATTAATACACTAAACGTGTATTTAATATTCATACACTAAACATGTATTTAATATTAATACAAAAACATGTATTTAAGTTTAATAAACTTAACATATATTTAATATTAATACACTAAACATTTATTTTTCTATGTATACAGTAAACATGTATTGAATATTCATACACTAAACATGTATTTAATATTCATACACTAAACATGTATTTAATATTCATAAACTAAACATGTATTTAATATTAATACACTAAACATGTATTTAATATTTATACACTAAACATGTATTTAATATTAATACAAAAACATATATTTAATTTTAATAAACTAAACATATATTTAATATTTATACACTAAACATATATTTAACATTTATACACTAAACATGAATTTAATATTAATACACTAAACATGTATTTGAGATTTGTACACTTAACATGTATTTAATATTAACACAAAAACATGTATTTAAGTTTAATAAACTTAACATATATTTAATATTAATACACTAAACATTTATTTTTCTATGTATACAGTAAACATGTATTGAATATTCATACACTAAACATGTATTTAATATTCATACACTAAACATGTATTTAATATTCATAAACTAAACATGTATTTAATATTAATACACTAAACATGTATTTAATATTTATACACTAAACATGTATTTAATATTAATACAAAAACATATATTTAATTTTAATAAACTAAACATATATTTAATATTTATACACTAAACATATATTTAACATTTATACACTAAACATGAATTTAATATTAATACACTAAACATGTATTTGAGATTTGTACACTAAACATGTATTTAATATTTATACACTAAACATGTATTTAATATTAATATACTAAACATATATTTAATATTTATAAACTAAACATGTATTTAATATTTATACACTAAACATGTATTTAATATTAATACAAAAACATGTATTTAATTTTAATAAACTAAATATAAATTTAATATTAATACACTAAACATGTATTTAATATTCATAAACTAAACAATATTCATACACTAAACATGTATTTAATATTCATACACTAAACATGTAGTTATTATTCATACACTAAACATGTATTTAATATTAATACACTAAACCTGTATTTAATATTTATACACTAAACATGTATTTAATATTTATACACTAAACATGTATTTAATATTAATACACTAAATATGTATTTATTATATATCCACTAAACATGTATTTAATATTCATAAACTAAACATGTATTTAATATTAATACACTAAACGTGTATTTAATATTCATACACTAAACGTGTATTTAATATTAATACAAAAACATGTATTTAAGTTTAATAAACTTAACATATATTTAATATTAATACACTAAACATTTATTTTTCTATGTATACAGTAAACATGTATTGAATATTCATACACTAAACATGTATTTAATATTCATACACTAAACATGTATTTAATATTCATAAACTAAACATGTATTTAATATTAATACACTAAACATGTATTTAATATTTATACACTAAACATGTATTTAATATTAATACAAAAACATATATTTAATTTTAATAAACTAAACATATATTTAATATTTATACACTAAACATATATTTAACATGTATACACTAAACATGAATTTAATATTAATACACTAAACATGTATTTGAGATTTGTACACTTAACATGTATTTAATATTAATACAAAAACATGTATTTAATTTTAATAAACTAAACATATATTTAATATTATTACACTAAACATGTATTTAATATTTATACACTAAACATGTATTTAATATTCATACACTAAACATTTAGTTATTATTTATACACTAAACATGTATTTAATATTAATACACTAAACATGTATTTAATATTTATACACTAATCATGTATTTAATATTAATACTCTAATCATGTATTTAATATTTATACACTAAATATGTATTTAATATTTATACACTTAACATGTATTTAATATTTACACACGAAACATGTATTTAATATTTATACACTAAACATGTATTTAATGTTCATACATTAAACATGTATTTAATATTCATACACTAAACATGTATTTAATATTCATACATTAAACATGTATTTAATATTTATACACTAAATATGTATTTAATATTCATACACGAAACGTGTATTTAATATTTATACACTACACATGTATTTAATATTCATACATTAAACATGCATTTAATATTCATACACTAAACATGTATTTAATATTTATACACTAAACATGTATTTAATATTCATACACTAAACATGTATTTAATATTCATACACTAAACATGTATTTAATATTAATACACTGATTATGTATTTAATAATCATATACTAAACGTATATGTAATTATACACTAATCATATATTTAATTTTCATACATTAAACATGTATTTAATATTTATACACTAAACATGTATTTAATATTCATACACTAAACATGTATTTAATATTAATACACTGAACATGTATTTCATAATCATATACCAAACATATATGTAATTGTATACTAATCATATATTTAATATTCATACAGTAAACATGTATTTATTATCCTCTAAATAAGGCACACTTGGAAATTATGAATTTCTTTATGTGTGCAGTTGCGGCAGAAGTCCACAGGAGGGCGCACGTTCCCTCTTAATATGCCCGGTCCTCTCCGTCTCTCTCTCTCTCTTTTTTGTTTTTTTTTTGTTTCTTTTTTGTTTCTAATATTTATTCATTATTTATCCACTAAACCTGTATTTAATATTTATACACTAACTATGTATTTAATATTAATACAAAAACCTGTATTTAATATTAATACACTAAACATGTATTTAATATTAATACACTAAACATGTATTTAATATTAATACACTAAACATGTATTTAATATTAATACACTAAACATGTATTTAATATTCATACATTAAACATGTATTTAATATTTATACACTTAACATGTATTTAATATTTATACACGAAACATGTATTTAATATTCATACACTAAACATGTATTTAATATTCATACATTAAACATGTATTTATTATTCATACACTAAACATGTATTTAATATGTATACAGTAAACATGTATTGAATATTTATACAATAAACATGTATTTAATATTCATACACTAAACATGTATTTAATATTCATACACTAAACATGTATTCAATATTAATACAAAAACATGTATTTAATTTTCATAAACTAAACATATATTTAATATTTATACACTAAACATATATTTAACATTTATACACTAAACATGAATTTAATATTAATACACTAAACATGTATTTAATATTCATACATTAAACATGTATTTAATATTTATACACTTAACATGTATTTAATATTTATACACTAAACATGTATTTAATATTTATACACTAAACATGTATTTAATATTAATATACTAAACATATATTTAATATTTATAAACTAAACATGTATTTAATATTTATACACTAAACATGTATTTAATATTAATACAAAAACATGTATTTAATTTTAATAAACTAAATATAAATTTAATATTAATACACTAAACATGTATTTAATATTCATAAACTAAACAATATTCATACACTAAACATGTATTTAATATTCATACACTAAACATGTAGTTATTATTCATACACTAAACGTGTATTTAATATTAATACACTAAACCTGTATTTAATATTAATACAAAAACATGTATTTAATTTTAATAAACTAAATATAAATTTAATATTAATACACTAAACATGTATTTAATATTCATAAACTAAACAATATTCATACACTAAACATGTATTTAATATTCATACACTAAACATGTAGTTATTATTCATACACTAAACATGTATTTAATATTAATACACTAAACCTGTATTTAATATTTATACACTAAACATGTATTTAATATTAATACACTAAACATGTATTTAATATTAATACACTAAATATGTATTTATTATATATCCACTAAACATGTATTTAATATTCATAAACTAAACATGTATTTAATATTAATACACTAAACGTGTATTTAATATTCATACACTAAACATGTATTTAATATTAATACAAAAACATGTATTTAAGTTTAATAAACTTAACATATATTTAATATTAATACACTAAACATTTATTTTTCTATGTATACAGTAAACATGTATTGAATATTCATACAATAAACATGTATTTAATATTCATACACTAAACATGTATTTAATATTCATAAACTAAACATGTATTTAATATTAATACACTAAACATGTATTTAATATTTATACACTAAACATGTATTTAATATTAATACAAAAACATATATTTAATTTTAATAAACTAAACATATATTTAATATTTATACACTAAACATATATTTAACATTTATACACTAAACATGAATTTAATATTAATACACTAAACATGTATTTGAGATTTGTACACTTAACATGTATTTAATATTAATACAAAAACATGTATTTAATTTTAATAAACTAAACATATATTTAATATTATTACACTAAACATGTATTTAATATTTATACACTAAACATGTATTTAATATTCATACACTAAACATTTAGTTATTATTTATACACTAAACATTTATTTAATATTAATACACTAAACATGTATTTAATATTAATACACTAAACATGTATTTAATATTAATACACTAAACATGTATTTAATATTTATACACTAATCATGTATTTAATATTAATACTCTAATCATGTATTTAATATTTATACACTAAATATGTATTTAATATTTATACACTTAACATGTATTTAATATTTACACACGAAACATGTATTTAATATTTATACACTAAACATGTATTTAATGTTCATACATTAAACATGTATTTAATATTCATACACTAAACATGTATTTAATATTCATACATTAAACATGTATTTAATATTCATACACTAAATATGTATTTAATATTCATACACGAAACGTGTATTTAATATTTATACACTACACATGTATTTAATATTCATACATTAAACATGCATTTAATATTCATACACTAAACATGTATTTAATATTTATACACTAAACATGTATTTAATATTCATACACTAAACATGTATTTAATATTCATACACTAAACATGTATTTAATATTAATACACTGATTATGTATTTAATAATCATATACTAAACGTATATGTAATTATACACTAATCATATATTTAATTTTCATACATTAAACATGTATTTAATATTTATACACTAAACATGTATTTAATATTCATACACTAAACATGTATTTAATATTAATACACTGAACATGTATTTCATAATCATATACCAAACATATATGTAATTGTATACTAATCATATATTTAATATTCATACAGTAAACATGTATTTATTATCCTCTAAATAAGGCACACTTGGAAATTATGAATTTCTTTATGTGTGCAGTTGCGGCAGAAGTCCACAGGAGGGCGCACGTTCCCTCTTAATATGCCCGGTCCTCTCCGTCTCTCTCTCTCTCTTTTTTGTTTTTTTTTTGTTTCTTTTTTGTTTCTAATATTTATTCATTATTTATCCACTAAACCTGTATTTAATATTTATACACTAACTATGTATTTAATATTAATACAAAAACCTGTATTTAATATTAATACACTAAACATGTATTTAATATTAATACACTAAATATGTATTTATTATATATCCACTAAACATGTATTTAATATTCATAAACTAAACATGTATTTAATATTAATACACTAAACGTGTATTTAATATTCATACACTAAACATGTATTTAATATTAATACAAAAACATGTATTCAAGTTTAATAAACTTAACATATATTTAATATTAATACACTAAACATTTATTTTTCTATGTATACAGTAAACATGTATTGAATATTCATACACTAAACATGTATTTAATATTCATACACTAAACATGTATTTAATATTCATAAACTAAACATGTATTTAATATTAATACACTAAACATGTATTTAATATTTATACACTAAACATGTATTTAATATTAATACAAAAACATATATTTAATTTTAATAAACTAAACATATATTTAATATTTATACACTAAACATATATTTAACATTTATACACTAAACATGAATTTAATATTAATACACTAAACATGTATTTGAGATTTGTACACTTAACATGTATTTAATATTAATACAAAAACATGTATTTAATTTTAATAAACTAAACATATATTTAATATTATTACACTAAACATGTATTTAATATTTATACACTAAACATGTATTTAATATTCATACACTAAACATTTAGTTATTATTTATACACTAAACATTTATTTAATATTAATACACTAAACATGTATTTAATATTAATACACTAAACATGTATTTAATATTAATACACTAAACATGTATTTAATATTTATACACTAATCATGTATTTAATATTAATACTCTAATCATGTATTTAATATTTATACACTAAATATGTATTTAATATTTATACACTTAACATGTATTTAATATTTACACACGAAACATGTATTTAATATTTATACACTAAACATGTATTTAATGTTCATACATTAAACATGTATTTAATATTCATACACTAAACATGTATTTAATATTCATACATTAAACATGTATTTAATATTCATACACTAAATATGTATTTAATATTCATACACGAAACGTGTATTTAATATTTATACACTACACATGTATTTAATATTCATACATTAAACATGCATTTAATATTCATACACTAAACATGTATTTAATATTTATACACTAAACATGTATTTAATATTCATACACTAAACATGTATTTAATATTCATACACTAAACATGTATTTAATATTAATACACTGATTATGTATTTAATAATCATATACTAAACGTATATGTAATTATACACTAATCATATATTTAATTTTCATACATTAAACATGTATTTAATATTTATACACTAAACATGTATTTAATATTCATACACTAAACATGTATTTAATATTAATACACTGAACATGTATTTCATAATCATATACCAAACATATATGTAATTGTATACTAATCATATATTTAATATTCATACAGTAAACATGTATTTATTATCCTCCAAATAAGGCACACTTGGAAATTATGAATTTCTTTATGTGTGCAGTTGCGGCAGAAGTCCACAGGAGGGCGCACGTTCCCTCTTAATATGCCCGGTCCTCTCCGTCTCTCTCTCTCTCTTTTTTGTTTTTTTTTTGTTTCTTTTTTGTTTCTAATATTTATTCATTATTTATCCACTAAACCTGTATTTAATATTTATACACTAACTATGTATTTAATATTAATACAAAAACCTGTATTTAATATTAATACACTAAACATGTATTTAATATTAATACACTAAACATGTATTTAATATTAATACACTAAACATGTATTTAATATTAATACACTAAACATGTATTTAATATTCATACATTAAACATGTATTTAATATTTATACACTTAACATGTATTTAATATTTATACACGAAACATGTATTTAATATTCATACACTAAACATGTATTTAATATTCATACATTAAACATGTATTTATTATTCATACACTAAACATGTATTTAATATGTATACAGTAAACATGTATTGAATATTTATACAATAAACATGTATTTAATATTCATACACTAAACATGTATTTAATATTCATACACTAAACATGTATTCAATATTAATACAAAAACATGTATTTAATTTTCATAAACTAAACATATATTTAATATTTATACACTAAACATATATTTAACATTTATACACTAAACATGAATTTAATATTAATACACTAAACATGTATTTGAGATTTATACACTTAACATGTATTTAATATTAATACAAAAACATGTATTTAATTTTAATAAACTAAACATATATTTAATATTATTACACTAAACATGTATTTAATATTTATACACTAAACATGTATTTAATATTCATACTCTAAACATTTAGTTATTATATATACACTAAACATGTATTTAATATTAATACACTAAACATGTATTTGATATTAATACACTAAACATGTATTTAATATTATACACTAAACATGTATTTAATATTTATACACTAATCATGTATTTAATATTAATACTCTAATCATGTATTTAATATTTATACACTAAATATGTATTTAATATTTATACACTTAACATGTATTTAATATTTATACACGAAACATGTATTTAATATTCATACACTAAACATGTATTTAATATTCGTACATTAAACATGTATTTAATATTCATACACTAAACATGTATTTAATATTCATACATTAAACATGTATTTAATATCCATACACTAAACATGTATTTAATATTCATACACGAAACATGTATTTAATGTTTATACACTAAACATTTATTTAATATTCATACACTTAACATGTATTTAATATTTATACATGAAACATGTATTTAATATTCATACACTAAACATGTATTTAATATTCATACATTAAACATGTATTTAATATTAATACACTAAACATGTATTTAATATTAATACACTAAACATGTATTTAATATTTATACACTAATCATGTATTTAATATTAATACTCTAATCATGTATTTAATATTTGTACACTAAATATGTATTTAATATTTATACACTTAACATGTATTTAATATTTATACACGAAACATGTATTTAATATTTATACACTAAACATGTATTCATTATTCATACATTAAACATGTATTTAATATTCATACACTAAACATGTATTTAATATTCATACATTAAACATGTATTTAATATTTATACACTAAACATGTATTTAATATTCATACACGAAACATGTATTTAATATTTATACACTAAACATGTATTTAATATTCATACACTAAACATGTATTTAATATTAATACACTAAACATGTATTTAATATTAATACACTAAACATGTATTTAATATTTATACACTAATCATGTATTTAATATTAATACTCTAATCATGTATTTAATATTTTTACACTAAATATGTATTTAATATTCATACACTTAACATGTATTTAATATTTATACACGAAACATGTATTTAATATTAATACACTAAACATGTATTTAATATTCTTACATTAAACATGTATTTAATATTTATACACTTAACATGTATTTAATATTTATACACGAAACATGTATTTAATATTCATACACTAAACATGTATTTAATATTCATACATTAAACATGTATTTAATATTTATACACTAAACATGTATTTAATATTCATACACGAAACATGTATTTAATATTTATACACTAAACATGTATTTAATATTCATACAGTAAACATTCAGTTATTATTTGTACACTAAACATGTATTTAATATTAATACAATAAACATGTATTTAATATTAATACACTAAACATGTATTTAATATTAATAGACTAAACATGTATTTAATATTTATACACTAATCATCTATTTAATATTAATACTCTGATCATGTATTTAATATTTATACAATAAATATAGATTTAATATTTATACACTTAACATGTATTTAATATTTACACACGAAACATGTATTTAATATTTGTACACTAAACATTTATTTAATATTCATACATTAAACATGTATTTAGTATTCATATATTAAACATGTATTTAATATTTATACACTAAACATGTATTTAATATTCATACACGAAACTTGTATTTAATATTTATACACTACACATGTATTTAATATTCATACATTAAACATGTATTTAATATTCATACACTAAACATGTATTTAATATTTATACACTAAACATGTATTTAATATTCATACACTAAACATCTATTTAATATTCATACACTAAACATGTATTTAATATTAATACATTAAACATGTATTTAATATTCATACACTAAACATGTATTTAATATTTATACACTAAACATGGATTTAATATTCATACACTAAACATGTATTTAATATTAATACACTGATTATGTATTTAATAATCATATACTAAACGTATATGTAATTATACACTAATCATATATTTAATTTTCATACATTAAACATGTATTTAATATTTATACACTAAACATGTATTTAATATTCATACACTAAACATGTATTTAATATTAATACACTAAACATGTAGTTATTATTCATACACTAAACATGTATTTAATATTTATACACTAAACATGTAGTTATTATTTATACACTAAACATGTATTTAATATTCATACACTAAACATGTATTTAATATTAATACACTAAACATGTATTTAATATTTATACACTAAACATGTAGTTATTATTCATACACTAAACATGCATTTAATATTAATACACTAAACATGTAGTTATTATTCATACACTAAACATGTATTTAATATTAATACACTAAACATGTATTTAATATTTATACACTAAACATGTATTTAATATTAATACAAAACATGTATTTAATTTTAATAAACTAAATATATATTTAATATTAATACACTAAACATGTATTTAATATTAATACACTAAACATGTATTTAATAATTATACACTAAAATGGAATTTGATAATAGACTAAACATGTATTTAATATTTTCACACTAAACTTGTATTTAATATTCATACACTAAACATGTATTTAATATTCATACACTAAACATGTAGTTATTATTCATACACTAAACATGTATTTTATATTAATACACTCAACATGTATTTAATATTTATACACTAAACATGTAGTTATTATTCATACATTAAACATGTATTTAATATTAATACACTAAACATGGATTTAATATTTATAAACTAAACATGTATTTAATATTTATACACTAAACATGTATTTAATATTAATACAAAAACATGTATTTAATTTTAATAAACTAAATATACATTTAATATTAATACACTAAACATGTATTTAATATTCATAAACTAAACAATATTTATACACTAAACATGTATTTAATATTCATACACTAAACATGTAACTATTATTCATACACTAAACATGTATTTAATATTAATACACTAAACCTGTATTTAATATTTATACACTAAACATATAGTTATTATTCATACACTAAACATGTATTTAATATTAATATACTAAACATGTATTTAATATGTATACACTAAACATGTACTTAATATTAATACAAAAACATGTATTTAATTTTAATAAACTAAATATAAATTAAATATTAATACACTAAACATGTATTTAATATTCATAAACTAAACAATATTTATACACTAAACATG
The DNA here is from genome assembly GCF_033978795.1 of Nerophis ophidion. Taxonomy (NCBI): domain Eukaryota; kingdom Metazoa; phylum Chordata; class Actinopteri; order Syngnathiformes; family Syngnathidae; genus Nerophis; species Nerophis ophidion. Next base: position 1,959,082 of record NW_026906952.1, read on the forward strand.
TATTTAATATTCATACACTAAACATGTAGTTATTATTCATACACTAAACATGTATTTAATATTAATACACTAAACCTGTATTTAATATTTATACACTAAACATGTATTCAATATTAATACACTAAACATATATTTAATATTTATACACTAAACATGTATTTAATATTAATACACTCAATATGTATTTATTATATATCCACTAAACATGTATTTAATATTCATAAACTAAACATGTATTTAATATTCATACACTAAACATGTAGTTATTATTCATACACTAAACAGGTATTCAATATTAATACACTAAACATGTATTTAATATTTATACACTAAACATGTAGTTATTATTCATACACTAAACATGTATTTAATATTTATAAACTAAACATGTATTTAATATTTAGACACTAAACATGTATTTAATATTAATACAAAAACATGTATTTAATTTGAATAAACTAAATATAAATTTAATATTAATACACTAAACATGTATTTAATATTCATAAACTAAACAATATTTATACACTAAACATGTATTTAATATTTATACACTAAACATGTAGTTATTATTCTTACACTAAACATGTATTTAATATTAATATACTAAACATATATTTAATATTTATAAACTAAACATGTATTTAATATTTATACACTAAACATGTATTTAATATTAATACAAAAACATGTATTTAATTTTAATAAACTAAATATAAATTTAATATTAATACACTAAACATGTATTTAATATTCATAAACTAAACAATATTAATACACTAAACCTGTATTTAATATTTATACACTAAACATGTATTTAATATTTATACACTAAACATGTATTTAATATTAATACACTAAATATGTATTTATTATATATCCACTAAACATGTATTTAATATTCATAAACTAAACATGTATTTAATATTAATACACTAAACGTGTATTTAATATTCATACACTAAACATGTATTTAATATTAATACAAAAACATGTATTTAAGTTTAATAAACTTAACATATATTTAATATTAATACACTAAACATTTATTTTTCTATGTATACAGTAAACATGTATTGAATATTCATACACTAAACATGTATTTAATATTCATACACTAAACATGTATTTAATATTCATAAACTAAACATGTATTTAATATTAATACACTAAACATGTATTTAATATTTATACACTAAACATGTATTTAATATTAATACAAAAACATATATTTAATTTTAATAAACTAAACATATATTTAATATTTATAAACTAAACATATATTTAACATTTATACACTAAACATGAATTTAATATTAATACACTAAACATGTATTTGAGATTTGTACACTTAACATGTATTTAATATTAACACAAAAACATGTATTTAAGTTTAATAAACTTAACATATATTTAATATTAATACACTAAACATTTATTTTTCTATGTATACAGTAAACATGTATTGAATATTCATACACTAAACATGTATTTAATATTCATACACTAAACATGTATTTAATATTCATAAACTAAACATGTATTTAATATTAATACACTAAACATGTATTTAATATTTATACACTAAACATGTATTTAATATTAATACAAAAACATATATTTAATTTTAATAAACTAAACATATATTTAATATTTATACACTAAACATATATTTAACATTTATACACTAAACATGAATTTAATATTAATACACTAAACATGTATTTGAGATTTGTACACTAAACATGTATTTAATATTTATACACTAAACATGTATTTAATATTAATATACTAAACATATATTTAATATTTATAAACTAAACATGTATTTAATATTTATACACTAAACATGTATTTAATATTAATACAAAAACATGTATTTAATTTTAATAAACTAAATATAAATTTAATATTAATACACTAAACATGTATTTAATATTCATAAACTAAACAATATTCATACACTAAACATGTATTTAATATTCATACACTAAACATGTAGTTATTATTCATACACTAAACATGTATTTAATATTAATACACTAAACCTGTATTTAATATTTATACACTAAACATGTATTTAATATTAATACACTAAACATGTATTTAATATTAAAACACTAAATATGTATTTATTATATATCCACTAAACATGTATTTAATATTCATAAACTAAACATGTATTTAATATTAATACACTAAACGTGTATTTAATATTCATACACTAAACATGTATTTAATATTAATACAAAAACATGTATTTAAGTTTAATAAACTTAACATATATTTAATATTAATACACTAAACATTTATTTTTCTATGTATACAGTAAACATGTATTGAATATTCATACACTAAACATGTATTTAATATTCATACACTAAACATGTATTTAATATTTATACACTAAACATGTATTTAATATTAATATACTAAACATATATTTAATATTTATAAACTAAACATGTATTTAATATTTATACACTAAACATGTATTTAATATTAATACAAAAACATGTATTTAATTTTAATAAACTAAATATAAATTTAATATTAATACACTAAACATGTATTTAATATTCATAAACTAAACAATATTCATACACTAAACATGTATTTAATATTCATACACTAAACATGTAGTTATTATTCATACACTAAACATGTATTTAATATTAATACACTAAACCTGTATTTAATATTTATACACTAAACATGTATTTAATATTAATACACTAAACATGTATTTAATATTAAAACACTAAATATGTATTTATTATATATCCACTAAACATGTATTTAATATTCATAAACTAAACATGTATTTAATATTAATACACTAAACGTGTATTTAATATTCATACACTAAACATGTATTTAATATTAATACAAAAACATGTATTTAAGTTTAATAAACTTAACATATATTTAATATTAATACACTAAACATTTATTTTTCTATGTATACAGTAAACATGTATTGAATATTCATACACTAAACATGTATTTAATATTCATACACTAAACATGTATTTAATATTCATAAACTAAACATGTATTTAATATTAATACACTAAACATGTATTTAATATTTATACACTAAACATGTATTTAATATTTATACACTAATCATGTATTTAATATTAATACTCTAATCATGTATTTAATATTTATACACTAAATATGTATTTAATATTTATACACTTAACATGTATTTAATATTTACACACGAAACATGTATTTAATATTTATACACTAAACATGTATTTAATGTTCATACATTAAACATGTATTTAATATTCATACACTAAACATGTATTTAATATTCATACATTAAACATGTATTTAATATTTATACACTAAATATGTATTTAATATTCATACACGAAACGTGTATTTAATATTTATACACTACACATGTATTTAATATTCATACATTAAACATGCATTTAATATTCATACACTAAACATGTATTTAATATTTATACACTAAACATGTATTTAATATTCATACACTAAACATGTATTTAATATTCATACACTAAACATGTATTTAATATTAATACACTGATTATGTATTTAATAATCATATACTAAACGTATATGTAATTATACACTAATCATATATTTAATTTTCATACATTAAACATGTATTTAATATTTATACACTAAACATGTATTTAATATTCATACACTAAACATGTATTTAATATTAATACACTGAACATGTATTTCATAATCATATACCAAACATATATGTAATTGTATACTAATCATATATTTAATATTCATACAGTAAACATGTATTTATTATCCTCTAAATAAGGCACACTTGGAAATTATGAATTTCTTTATGTGTGCAGTTGCGGCAGAAGTCCACAGGAGGGCGCACGTTCCCTCTTAATATGCCCGGTCCTCTCCGTCTCTCTCTCTCTCTTTTTTGTTTTTTTTTGTTTCTTTTTTGTTTCTAATATTTATTCATTATTTATCCACTAAACCTGTATTTAATATTTATACACTAACTATGTATTTAATATTAATACAAAAACCTGTATTTAATATTAATACACTAAACATGTATTTAATATTAATACACTAAACATGTATTTAATATTAATACACTAAACATGTATTTAATATTAATACACTAAACATGTATTTAATATTAATACAAAAACATGTATTTAATTTTAATAAACTAAACATATATTTAATATTATTACACTAAACATGTATTTAATATTTATACACTAAACATGTATTTAATATTCATACTCTAAACATTTAGTTATTATATATACACTAAACATGTATTTAATATTTATACACTAAACATGTATTTGATATTAATACACTAAACATGTATTTAATATTAATACACTAAACATGTATTTAATATTTATACACTAAACATGTATTTAATATTCGTACATTAAACATGTATTTAATATTCATACACTAAACATGTATTTAATATTCATACATTAAACATGTATTTAATATCCATACACTAAACATGTATTTAATATTCATACACGAAACATGTATTTAATGTTTATACACTAAACATTTATTTAATATTCATACACTTAACATGTATTTAATATTTATACATGAAACATGTATTTAATATTAATACACTAAACATGTATTTAATATTCATACATTAAACATGTATTTAATATTAATACACTAAACATGTATTTAATATTAATACACTAAACATGTATTTAATATTTATACACTAATCATGTATTTAATATTAATACTCTAATCATGTATTTAATATTTGTACACTAAATATGTATTTAATATGTATACACTTAACATGTATTTAATATTTATACACGAAACATGTATTTAATATTTATACACTAAACATGTATTTAATATTCATACATTAAACATGTATTTAATATTTATACACGAAACATGTATTTAATATTTATACACTAAACATGTATTTAATATTCATACATTAAACATGTATTTAATATTCATACACTAAACATGTATTTAATATTCATACATTAAACATGTATTTAATATTTATACACTAAACATGTATTTAATATTCATACACGAAACATGTATTTAATATTTATACACTAAACATGTATTTAATATTCATACAGTAAACATTCAGTTATTATTTATACACTAAACATGTATTTAATATTAATACAATAAACATGTATTTAATATTAATACACTAAACAGGTATTTAATATTAATAGACTAAACATGTATTTAATATTTATACACTAATCATCTATTTAATATTAATACTCTGATCATGTATTTAATATTTATACAATAAATATAGATTTAATATTTATACACTTAACATGTATTTAATATTTACACACGAAACATGTATTTAATATTTGTACACTAAACATGTATTTAATATTCATACATTAAACATGTATTTAGTATTCATATATTAAACATGTATTTAATATTTATACACTAAACATGTATTTAATATTCATACACGAAACTTGTATTTAATATTTATACACTACACATGTATTTAATATTCATACATTAAACATGTATTTAATATTCATACACTAAACATGTATTTAATATTTATACACTAAACATGTATTTAATATTCATACACTAAACATCTATTTAATATTCATACACTAAACATGTATTTAATATTAATACATTAAACATGTATTTAATATTCATACACTAAACATGTATTTAATATTTATACACTAAACATGTATTTAATATTCATACACTAAACATGTATTTAATATTAATACACTGATTATGTATTTAATAATCATATACTAAACGTATATGTAATTATACACTAATCATATATTTAATTTTCATACATTAAACATGTATTTAATATTTATACACTAAACATGTATTTAATATTCATACACTAAACATGTATTTAATATTAATACACTAAACATGTAGTTATTATTCATACACTAAACATGTATTTAATATTTATACACTAAACATGTAGTTATTATTTATACACTAAACATGTATTTAATATTCATACACTAAACATGTATTTAATATTAATACACTAAACATGTATTTAATATTTATACACTAAACATGTAGTTATTATTCATACACTAAACATGCATTTAATATTAATACACTAAACATGTAGTTATTATTCATACACTAAACATGTATTTAATATTAATACACTAAACATGTATTTAATATTTATACACTAAACATGTATTTAATATGAATACAAAACATGTATTTAATTTTAATAAACTAAATATATATTTAATATTAATACACTAAACATGTATTTAATATTAATACACTAAACATGTATTTAATAATTATACACTAAAATGGAATTTGATAATAGACTAAACATGTATTTAATATTTTCACACTAAACTTGTATTTAATATTCATACACTAAACATGTATTTAATATTCATACACTAAACATGTAGTTATTATTCATACACTAAACATGTATTTAATATTAATACACTCAACATGTATTTAATATTTATACACTAAACATGTAGTTATTATTCATACATTAAACATGTATTTAATATTAATACACTAAACATGGATTTAATATTTATAAACTAAACATGTATTTAATATTTATACACTAAACATGTATTTAATATTAATACAAAAACATGTATTTAATTTTAATAAACTAAATATAAATTTAATATTAATACACTAAACATGTATTTAATATTCATAAACTAAACAATATTTATACACTAAACATGTATTTAATATTCATACACTAAACATGTAGTTATTATTCATACACTAAACATGTATTTAATATTAATACACTAAACCTGTATTTAATATTTATACACTAAACATATAGTTATTATTCATACACTAAACATGTATTTAATATTAATATACTAAACATGTATTTAATATGTATACACTAAACATGTACTTAATATTAATACAAAAACATGTTTTTAATTTTAATAAACTAAATATAAATTAAATATTAATACACTAAACATGTATTTAATATTCATAAACTAAACAATATTTATACACTAAACATGTATTTAATATTCATACACTAAACATGTAGTTATTATTCATACACTAAACATGTATTTAATATTAATACACTAAACCTGTATTTAATATTTATACACTAAACATGTATTTAATATTAATACACTAAACATATATTTAATATTTATACACTAAACATGTATTTAATATTAATACACTCAATATGTATTTATTATATATCCACTAAACATGTATTTAATATTCATAAACTAAACATGTATTTAATATTCATACACTAAACATGTAGTTATTATTCATACACTAAACATGTATTCAATATTAATACACTAAACATGTATTTAATATTTATACACTAAACATGTAGTTATTATTCATACACTAAACATGTATTTAATATTTATAAACTAAACATGTATTTAATATTTAGACACTAAACATGTATTTAATATTAATACAAAAACATGTATTTAATTTTAATAAACTAAATATAAATTTAATATTAATACACTAAACATGTATTTAATATTCATAAACTAAACAATATTTATACACTAAACATGTATTTAATATGTATACACTAAACATGTAGTTATTATTCATACACTAAACATGTATTTAATATTAATATACTAAACATATATTTAATATTTATAAACTAAACATGTATTTAATATTTATACACTAAACATGTATTTAATATTAATACAAAAACATGTATTTAATTTTAATAAACTAAATATAAATTTAATATTAATACACTAAACATGTATTTAATATTCATAAACTAAACAATATTCATACACTAAACATGTATTTAATATTCATACACTAAACATGTAGTTATTATTCATACACTAAACATGTATTTAATATTAATACACTAAACCTGTATTTAATATTTATACACTAAACATGTATTTAATATTAATACACTAAACATATATTTAATATTTATACACTAAACATGTATTTAATATTAATACACTCAATATGTATTTATTATATATCCACTAAACATGTATTTAATATTCATAAACTAAACATGTATTTAATATTCATACACTAAACATGTAGTTATTATTCATACACTAAACATGTATTCAATATTAATACACTAAACATGTATTTAATATTTATACACTAAACATGTAGTTATTATTCATACACTAAACATGTATTTAATATTTATAAACTAAACATGTATTTAATATTTAGACACTAAACATGTATTTAATATTAATACAAAAACATGTATTTAATTTTAATAAACTAAATATAAATTTAATATTAATACACTAAACATGTATTTAATATTCATAAACTAAACAATATTTATACACTAAACATGTATTTAATATGTATACACTAAACATGTAGTTATTATTCATACACTAAACATGTATTTAATATTAATATACTAAACATATATTTAATATTTATAAACTAAACATGTATTTAATATTTATACACTAAACATGTATTTAATATTAATATAAAAACATGTATTTAATTTTAATAAACTAAATATAAATTTAATATTAATACACTAAACATGTATTTAATATTCATAAACTAAACAATATTCATACACTAAACATGTATTTAATATTCATACACTAAACATGTAGTTATTATTCATACACTAAACATGTATTTAATATTAATACACTAAACCTGTATTTAATATTTATACACTAAACATGTATTTAATATTAATACACTAAACATATATTTAATATTTATACACTAAACATGTATTTAATATTAATACACTCAATATGTATTTATTATATATCCACTAAACATGTATTTAATATTCATAAACTAAACATGTATTTAATATTCATACACTAAACATGTAGTTATTATTCATACACTAAACATGTATTCAATATTAATACACTAAACATGTATTTAATATTTATACACTAAACATGTAGTTATTATTCATACACTAAACATGTATTTAATATTTATAAACTAAACATGTATTTAATATTTAGACACTAAACATGTATTTAATATTAATACAAAAACATGTATTTAATTTTAATAAACTAAATATAAATTTAATATTAATACACTAAACATGTATTTAATATTCATAAACTAAACAATATTTATACACTAAACATGTATTTAATATGTATACACTAAACATGTAGTTATTATTCATACACTAAACATGTATTTAATATTAATATACTAAACATATATTTAATATTTATAAACCAAACATGTATTTAATATTTATACACTAAACATGTATTTAATATTAATACAAAAACATGTATTTAATTTTAATAAACTAAATATAAATTTAATATTAATACACTAAACATGTATTTAATATTCATAAACTAAACAATATTCATACACTAAACATGTATTTAATATTCATACACTAAACATGTAGTTATTATTCATACACTAAACATGTATTTAATATTAATACACTAAACCTGTATTTAATATTTATACACTAAACATGTATTTAATATTTATACACTAAACATGTATTTAATATTAATACACTAAATATGTATTTATTATATATCCACTAAACATGTATTTAATATTCATAAACTAAACATGTATTTAATATTAATACACTAAACGTGTATTTAATATTCATACACTAAACATGTATTTAATATTAATACAAAAACATGTATTTAAGTTTAATAAACTTAACATATATTTAATATTAATACACTAAACATTTATTTTTCTATGTATACAGTAAACATGTATTGAATATTCATACACTAAACATGTATTTAATATTCATACACTAAACATGTATTTAATATTCATAAACTAAACATGTATTTAATATTAATACACTAAACATGTATTTAATATTTATACACTAAACATGTATTTAATATTAATACAAAAACATATATTTAATTTTAATAAACTAAACATATATTTAATATTTATACACTAAACATATATTTAACATTTATACACTAAACATGAATTTAATATTAATACACTAAACATGTATTTGAGATTTGTACACTTAACATGTATTTAATATTAACACAAAAACATGTATTTAAGTTTAATAAACTTAACATATATTTAATATTAATACACTAAACATTTATTTTTCTATGTATACAGTAAACATGTATTGAATATTCATACACTAAACATGTATTTAATATTCATACACTAAACATGTATTTAATATTCATAAACTAAACATGTATTTAATATTAATACACTAAACATGTATTTAATATTTATACACTAAACATGTATTTAATATTAATACAAAAACATATATTTAATTTTAATAAACTAAACATATATTTAATATTTATACACTAAACATATATTTAACATTTATACACTAAACATGAATTTAATATTAATACACTAAACATGTATTTGAGATTTGTACACTAAACATGTATTTAATATTTATACACTAAACATGTATTTAATATTAATATACTAAACATATATTTAATATTTATAAACTAAACATGTATTTAATATTTATACACTAAACATGTATTTAATATTAATACAAAAACATGTATTTAATTTTAATAAACTAAATATAAATTTAATATTAATACACTAAACATGTATTTAATATTCATAAACTAAACAATATTCATACACTAAACATGTATTTAATATTCATACACTAAAAATGTAGTTATTATTCATACACTAAACATGTATTTAATATTAATACACTAAACCTGTATTTAATATTTATACACTAAACATGTATTTAATATTAATACACTAAACATGTATTTAATATTAATACACTAAATATGTATTTATTATATATCCACTAAACATGTATTTAATATTCATAAACTAAACATGTATTTAATATTAATACACTAAACGTGTATTTAATATTCATACACTAAACATGTGTTTAATATTAATACAAAAACATGTATTTAAGTTTAATAAACTTAACATATATTTAATATTAATACACTAAACATTTATTTTTCTATGTATACAGTAAACATGTATTGAATATTCATACACTAAACATGTATTTAATATTCATACACTAAACATGTATTTAATATTCATAAACTAAACATGTATTTAATATTAATACACTAAACATGTATTTAATATTTATACACTAAACATGTATTTAATATTAATACAAAAACATATATTTAATTTTAATAAACTAAACATATATTTAATATTTATACACTAAACATATATTTAACATTTATACACTAAACATGAATTTAATATTAATACACTAAACATGTATTTGAGATTTGTACACTTAACATGTATTTAATATTAATACAAAAACATGTATTTAATTTTAATAAACTAAACATATATTTAATATTATTACACTAAACATGTATTTAATATTTATACACTAAACATGTATTTAATATTCATACACTAAACATTTAGTTATTATTTATACACTAAACATGTATTTAATATTAATACACTAAACATGTATTTAATATTAATACACTAAACATGTATTTAATATTAATACACTAAACATGTATTTAATATTTATACACTAATCATGTATTTAATATTAATACTCTAATCATGTATTTAATATTTATACACTAAATATGTATTTAATATTTATACACTTAACATGTATTTAATATTTACACACGAAACATGTATTTAATATTTATACACTAAACATGTATTTAATGTTCATACATTAAACATGTATTTAATATTCATACACTAAACATGTATTTAATATTCATACATTAAACATGTATTTAATATTTATACACTAAATATGTATTTAATATTCATACACGAAACGTGTATTTAATATTTATACACTACACATGTATTTAATATTCATACATTAAACATGCATTTAATATTCATACACTAAACATGTATTTAATATTTATACACTAAACATGTATTTAATATTCATACACTAAACATGTATTTAATATTCGTACACTAAACATGTATTTAATATTAATACACTGATTATGTATTTAATAATCATATACTAAACGTATATGTAATTATACACTAATCATATATTTAATTTTCATACATTAAACATGTATTTAATATTTATACACTAAACATGTATTTAATATTCATACACTAAACATGTATTTAATATTAATACACTGAACATGTATTTCATAATCATATACCAAACATATATGTAATTGTATACTAATCATATATTTAATATTCATACAGTAAACATGTATTTATTATCCTCTAAATAAGGCACACTTGGAAATTATGAATTTCTTTATGTGTGCAGTTGCGGCAGAAGTCCACAGGAGGGCGCACGTTCCCTCTTAATATGCCCGGTCCTCTCCGTCTCTCTCTCTCTCTTTTTTGTTTTTTTTTTGTTTCTTTTTTGTTTCTAATATTTATTCATTATTTATCCACTAAACCTGTATTTAATATTTATACACTAACTATGTATTTAATATTAATACAAAAACCTGTATTTAATATTAATACACTAAACATGTATTTAATATTAATACACTAAACATGTATTTAATATTAATACACTAAACATGTATTTAATATTAATACACTAAACATGTATTTAATATTAATACAAAAACATGTATTTAATTTTAATAAACTAAACATATATTTAATATTATTACACTAAACATGTATTTAATATTTATACACTAAACATGTATTTAATATTCATACTCTAAACATTTAGTTATTATATATACACTAAACATGTATTTAATATTAATACACTAAACATGTATTTGATATTAATACAATAAACATGTATTTAATATTAATACACTAAACATGTATTTAATATTTATACACTAAACATGTATTTAATATTCGTACATTAAACATGTATTTAATATTCATACACTAAACATGTATTTAATATTCATACATTAAACATGTATTTAATATCCATACACTAAACATGTATTTAATATTCATACACGAAACATGTATTTAATGTTTATACACTAAACATTTATTTAATATTCATACACTTAACATGTATTTAATATTTATACATGAAACATGTATTTAATATTCATACACTAAACATGTATTTAATATTCATACATTAAACATGTATTTAATATTAATACACTAAACATGTATTTAATATTAATACACTAAACATGTATTTAATATTTATACACTAATCATGTATTTAATATTAATACTCTAATCATGTATTTAATATTTGTACACTAAATATGTATTTAATATGTATACACTTAACATGTATTTAATATTTATACACGAAACATGTATTTAATATTTATACACTAAACATGTATTTAATATTCATACATTAAACATGTATTTAATATTCATACACTAAACATGTATTTAATATTCATACATTAAACATGTATTTAATATTTATACACTAAACATGTATTTAATATTCATACACGAAACATGTATTTAATATTTATACACTAAACATGTATTTAATATTCATACACTAAACATTCAGTTATTATTTATACACTAAACATGTATTTAATATTAATACAATAAACATGTATTTAATATTAATACACTAAACATGTATTTAATATTAATAGACTAAACATGTATTTAATATTTATACACTAATCATCTATTTAATATTAATACTCTGATCATGTATTTAATATTAATACAATAAACATGTATTTAATATTAATACACTAAACATGTATTTAATATTAATAGACTAAACATGTATTTAATATTTATACACTAAACATGTATTTAATATTAATAGACTAAACATGTATTTGATATTAATACACTAAACATGTATTTAATATTAATACACTAAACATGTATTTAATATTTATACACTAAACATGTATTTAATATTCGTACATTAAACATGTATTTAATATTCATACACTAAACATGTATTTAATATTCATACATTAAACATGTATTTAATATCCATACACTAAACATGTATTTAATATTCATACACGAAACATGTATTTAATGTTTATACACTAAACATGTATTTAATATTCATACACTTAACATGTATTTAATATTTATACATGAAACATGTATTTAATATTCATACACTAAACATGTATTTAATATTCATACATTAAACATGTATTTAATATTCATACACCAAACATGTATTTAATATTAATACACTGAACATGTATTTAATATTTGTACACTAAACATGTAGTTATTATTTATACACTAAACATGTATTTAATATTCATACACTAAACATGTATTTAATATTAATACACTAAATATGTATTTAATATTTATACACTAAACATGTAGTTATTATTCATACACTAAACATGCATTTAATATTAATACACTAAACATGTAGTTATTATTCATACACTAAACATGTATTTAATATTAATACACTAAACATGTATTTAATATTTATACACTAAACATGTATTTAATATTAATACAAAAACATGTATTTAATTTTAATAAACTAAATATATATTTAATATTAATACACTAAACATGTATTTAATATTAATACACTAAACATGTATTTAATAATTATACACTAAAATGGAATTTAATAATAGACTAAACATGTATTTAATATTTTCACACTAAACTTGTATTTAATATTCATACACTAAGCATGTATTTAATATTCATACACTAAACATGTATTTAATATTCATACACTAAACATGTATTTAATATTCATACACTGAACATGTATTTCATAATCATATACCAAACATATATGTAATTGTATACTAATCATATATTTAATATTCATACAGTAAACATGTATTTATTATCCTCTAAATAAGGCACACTTGGAAATTATGAATTTCTTTATGTGTGCAGTTGCGGCAGAAGTCCACAGGAGGGCGCACGTTCCCTCTTAATATGCCCGGTCCTCTCCGTCTCTCTCTCTCTCTTTTTTGTTTTTTTTTTTGTTTCTTTTTTGTTTCTAATATTTATTCATTATTTATCCACTAAACCTGTACTTAATATTTATACACTAACTATGTATTTAATATTAATACAAAAACCTGTATTTAATATTAATACACTAAACATGTATTTAATATTAATACACTAAACATGTATTTAATATTAATACACTAAACATGTATTTAATATTAATACACTAAACATGTATTTAATATTCATACATTAAACATGTAATTAATATTTATACACTTAACATGTATTTAATATTTATACACGAAACATGTATTTAATATTCATACACTAAACATGTATTTAATATTCATACATTAAACATGTATTTAATATTCATACACTAAACATGTATTTAATATGTATACAGTAAACATGTATTGAATATTTATACAATAAACATGTATTTAATATTCATACACTAAACATGTATTTAATATTCATACACTAAACATGTATTCAATATTAATACAAAAACATGTATTTAATTTTAATAAACTAAACATATATTTAATATTTATACACTAAACATATATTTAACATTTATACACTAAACATGAATTTAATATTAATACACTAAACATGTATTTGAGATTTATACACTTAACATGTATTTAATATTAATACAAAAACATGTATTTAATTTTAATAAACTAAACATATATTTAATATTATTACACTAAACATGTATTTAATATTTATACACTAAACATGTATTTAATATTCATACACTAAACATTTAGTTATTATATATACACTAAACATGTATTTAATATTAATACACTAAACATGTATTTAATATTAATACACTGAACATGTATTTAATATTAATACACTAAACATGTATTTAATATTCATACACTAATCATGTATTTAATATTAATACTCTAATCATGTATTTAATATTTATACACTAAATATGTATTTAATATTCATACACTTAACATGTATTTAATATTTATACACGAAACATGTATTTAATATTCATACACTAAACATGTATTTAATATTCGTACATTAAACATGTATTTAATATTCATACACTAAACATGTATTTAATATTCATACATTAAACATGTATTGAATATCTATACACTAAACATGTATTTAATATTCATACACGAAACATGTATTTAATGTTTATACACTAAACATTTATTTAATATTCATACACTTAACATGTATTTAATATTTATACATGAAACATGTATTTAATATTTATACACTAAACATGTATTTAATATTTATACACTAAACATGTATTTAATATTAATACACTAAATATGTATTTATTATTATCCACTAAACATGTATTTATTATTCATAAACTAAACATGTATTTAATATTCATACACTAAACGTGTATTTAATATTCATACACTAAACATGTATTTAATATTAATACAAACACATGTATTTAAGTTTAATAAACTAAACATATATTTAATATTAATACACTAAACATGTATTTAATATTTATAAACTAAACATGTATTTAATATTAATACACTAAACATGTATTTAATATTAATACATAAACATGTATTTAATTTTAATAAACTAAACATATTTAATATTAATACACTAATAATGTATTTAATATTTATACACTAAACATGTATTTAACTTTTATACAATAAACATGTTTTTAATATTAATACATTAAACATGTATTTAATATTAATACAAAAACATGTATTTAATTTTAATGAACTAAACATATATTTAATATGAATACACTAAACATGTATTTAACTTTTATACACTAAACATGTTTTTAATATTAATTCAAAAACATGTTTTTAATATTAATACAAAAACATGTATTTAATTTTAATAAACTAAACATATATTTATAATGAATACACTAAATATGTATTTGATATTCATACACTAAACATGTATTTAACATTAATACACTAAACATGTATTTAATATTAATACACTAAACATGTATTTAATATAAATACAAAACATGTATTTAATTTTAATAAACTAAACATATATTTAATATTAATACACTAAACATGTATTTGATATATTAATACACTAAACATGTATTTAATATTCATATACTAAACATGTATTTAATATGTATACAATAAACATGAATTTAATATTCATACATGAAACATGTATTTAATATTTATACACTAAACATGCATTTGATATTCATACATTAAACATGTATTTAATATTCATACACTAAACATGTATTTAATATTTATACACTAAACATGTATTTAATATACATACACTAAACATGTATTTAATATTCATACACTAAACATGTATTTAATATTTATACACTAAACATGTATTTAATATAAATAAAAAAACATGTATTTAATTTTAATAAACTAAACATATATTTAATATTAATACACTAAACATGTATTTGATATATTAATACACCAAACATGTATTTAATATTCATACATTAAACATGTATTTAATATTCATACACTAAACATGTATTTAATATGTATACAGTAAACATGTATTGAATATTTATACAATAAACATGTATTTAATATTCATACACTAAACATGTATTTAATATTCATACACTAAACATGTATTCAATATTAATACAAAAACATGTATTTAATTTTAATAAACTAAACATATATTTAATATTTATACACTAAACATATATTTAACATTTATACACTAAACATGAATTTAATATTAATACACTAAACATGTATTTGAGATTTATACACTTAACATGTATTTAATATTAATACAAAAACATGTATTTAATTTTAATAAACTAAACATATATTTAATATTATTACACTAAACATGTATTTAATATTTATACACTAAACATGTATTTAATATTCATACACTAAACATTTAGTTATTATATATACACTAAACATGTATTTAATATTAATACACTAAACATGTATTTAATATTAATACACTGAACATGTATTTAATATTAATACACTAAACATGTATTTAATATTCATACACTAATCATGTATTTAATATTAATACTCTAATCATGTATTTAATATTTATACACTAAATATGTATTTAATATTCATACACTTAACATGTATTTAATATTTATACACGAAACATGTATTTAATATTCATACACTAAACATGTATTTAATATTCGTACATTAAACATGTATTTAATATTCATACACTAAACATGTATTTAATATTCATACATTAAACATGTATTGAATATCTATACACTAAACATGTATTTAATATTCATACACGAAACATGTATTTAATGTTTATACACTAAACATTTATTTAATATTCATACACTTAACATGTATTTAATATTTATACATGAAACATGTATTTAATATTTATACACTAAACATGTATTTAATATTTATACACTAAACATGTATTTAATATTAATACACTAAATATGTATTTATTATTATCCACTAAACATGTATTTATTATTCATAAACTAAACATGTATTTAATATTCATACACTAAACGTGTATTTAATATTCATACACTAAACATGTATTTAATATTAATACAAACACATGTATTTAAGTTTAATAAACTAAACATATATTTAATATTAATACACTAAACATGTATTTAATATTTATAAACTAAACATGTATTTAATATTAATACACTAAACATGTATTTAATATTAATACATAAACATGTATTTAATTTTAATAAACTAAACATATTTAATATTATTACACTAATAATGTATTTAATATTTATACACTAAACATGTATTTAACTTTTATACAATAAACATGTTTTTAATATTAATACATTAAACATGTATTTAATATTAATACAAAAACATGTATTTAATTTTAATGAACTAAACATATATTTAATATGAATACACTAAACATGTATTTAACTTTTATACACTAAACATGTTTTTAATATTAATTCAAAAACATGTTTTTAATATTAATACAAAAACATGTATTTAATTTTAATAAACTAAACATATATTTATAATGAATACACTAAATATGTATTTGATATTCATACACTAAACATGTATTTAACATTAATACACTAAACATGTATTTAATATTAATACACTAAACATGTATTTAATATAAATACAAAACATGTATTTAATTTTAATAAACTAAACATATATTTAATATTAATACACTAAACATGTATTTGATATATTAATACACTAAACATGTATTTAATATTCATATACTAAACATGTATTTAATATGTATACAATAAACATGAATTTAATATTCATACATGAAACATGTATTTAATATTTATACACTAAACATGCATTTGATATTCATACATTAAACATGTATTTAATATTCATACACTAAACATGTATTTAATATTTATACACTAAACATGTATTTAATATACATACACTAAACATGTATTTAATATTCATACACTAAACATGTATTTAATATTTATACACTAAACATGTATTTAATATAAATAAAAAAACATGTATTTAATTTTAATAAACTAAACATATATTTAATATTAATACACTAAACATGTATTTGATATATTAATACACCAAACATGTATTTAATATTCATATACTAAACATGTATTTAATATGTATACAATAAACATGTATTTAATATTCATACATGAAACATGTATTTAATATTTATACACTAAACATGCATTTAATATTCATACATTAAACATGTATTTAATATTCATACACTAAACATGTATTTAATATTCATACACTAAACATGTATTTAATATACATACACTAAACATGTATTTAATATGTGTACACTAAACATGTATTTAATATTCATACACTAAACATGTATTTAATATTCATACACTAAACATTGATTTAATATTAATACACTAAACATGTATTTAATATTAATACATGAAACATGTATTTAATATTATACACTAAACATGCATTTAATATTCATACATTAAACATGTATTTAATATTCATACACTAAACATGTATTTAATATTTATACACTAAACATGTATTTAATATTCATACATGAAACATGTATTTAATATTTATACACTAAACATGCATTTAATATTCATACATTAAACATGTATTTAATATTCATACACTAAACATGTATTTAATATTAACACACTGAACATATATTTAATATTAATACAAAAACATGTATTTAATTTTAATAAACTAAACATATATTTAATATTAATACACTAAACATGTATTTAATATTAATACACTAAACATGTATTTAATATTCATACACTAAACATGTAGTTATTATTTATACACTAAACATGTATTTAATACTTATACACGAAACATGTTTTTAATATTTATACAATAAACATGTATTTAATATTCATACATTAAACATGTATTTAATAATCATACACTAAACATGTATTTAATATTCATACATTAAACATGTATTTAATATTTATACACTAAACATGTATTTAATATTCATACATTAAACATATATTTAATATTCATACACTAAACATGTATCTAATATTTATACACTAAACATGTATTTAACATTTATACATTAAACATGGATTTAATATTAATACACTAAATGTGTATTTAATATTAATACACTAAACATGTATTTAATATTAATAAAAAAATATGTATTTAATTTTAATAAACTAAACATATATTTAATATTAATACACTAAACAAGTATTTAATATGAATACACTAAACATGTATTTAATATTTATACACTAAACATATATTGAATATTAATACAAAAACATGTATTTAATTTTTAATAAACTAAACATATATTTAATATTAATACACTAAACATATATTTAATATTAATGCACTAAACATGTATTTAATATTTTTACACTAAACATGTATTTAATATTAATACACTAAACATGTATTTAATATTAATACAAAAACATGTATTTAATTTTAATAAACTAAACATATTTTTAATATTAATATACTAAACATGTATTTAATATTTATACACTAAAATGTATTTAACATTTATACACTAAACATGTATTTAATATTAATACACTAAACATGTATTTAATATTAATACAAAAACATGTATTTAATTTTAATAAACTAAACATATATTTAATATTAATACACTAAACATTAATTTAATATTAATACACTAAACATGTATTTAATATTCATACACTAAACATGTAGTTATTATTTATACACTAAACATGTATTTAATATTTATACACGAAACATGTTTTTAATATTTATACAATAAACATGTATTTAATATTCATACATTAAACATGTATTTAATAATCATACACTAAACATGTATTTAATATTCATACATTAAACATGTATTTAATATTTATACACTAAACATGTATTTAATATTCATACATTAAACATATATTTAATATTCATACACTAAACATGTATGTAATATTTATACACTAAACATGTATTTAACATTTATACACTAAACATGTATTTAATATTAATACACTAAATGTGTATTTAATATTAATACACTAAACATGTATTTAATATTAATAAAAAAATATGTATTTAATTTTAATAAACTAAACATATATTTAATATTAATACACTAAACATGTATGTAATATTCATTCAATAAACATGTAGTTATTATTCTTACACTTAATATGTATTCAATATTAATACAAAAACATGTATTTAATTTTAATAAACTAAACATATATTTAATATTAATACACTAAACATGTATTTAATATTTTTACACTAAATGTGTATTTAATATTTATACACTAAAAGTGTATTTAATATTAATACACTAAACATGTATTTGATATTAATACAGTAAACATGTATTTAATATTTATACACTAAACATGTATTTAATATTCATACACTAAACCTGTATTTAATATTAATACACTAAACATGTATTTAATATTTATACACTAAACATGTATTTAATATTAATACAAAAACATGTATTTAATTTTAATAAACTAAATATATATTTAATATTAATACACTAAACATGTATTTAATATTAATACACTAAACCTGTATTTAATATTTATACACTAAACATGTATTTAATATTAATACACTAAATATGTATTTATTATTATCCACTAAACATGTATTTATTATTCATAAACTAAACATGTATTTAATATTCATACACTAAACGTGTATTTAATATTCATACAGTAAACATGTATTTAATATTAATACAAACACATGTATTTAAGTTTAATAAACTAAACATATATTTAATATTAATACACTAAACATGTATTTAATATTTATAAACTAAACATGTATTTAATATTAATACACTAAACATGTATTTAATATTAATACATAAACATGTATTTAATTTTAATAAACTAAACATATTTAATATTAATACACTAATAATGTATTTAATATTTATACACTAAACATGTATTTAACTTTTATACAATAAACATGTTTTTAATATTAATACATTAAACATGTATTTAATATTAATACAAAAACATGTATTTAATTTTAATAAACTAAACATATATTTATAATGAATACACTAAATATGTATTTGATATTCATACACTAAACATGTATTTAACATTAATACACTAAACATGTATTTAATACAAATACACTAAACATGTATTTAATATAAATACAAAAACATGTATTTAATTTTAATAAACTAAACATATATTTAATATTAATACACTAAACATGTATTTGATATATTAATACACTAAACATGTATTTAATATTCATATACTAAACATGTATTTAATATGTATACAATAAACATGTATTTAATATTCATACATGAAACATGTATTTAATATTTATACACCAAACATGCATTTAATATTCATACATTAAACATGTATTTAATATTCATACACTAAACATGTATTTAATATTTATACACTAAACATGTATTTAATATACATACACTAAACATGTATTTAATATTCATACACTAAACATGTATTTAATATTTATACACTAAACATGTATTTAATATAAATACAAAAACATGTATTTAATTTTAATAAACTAAACATATATTTAATATTAATACACTAAACATGTATTTGATATATTAATACACCAAACGTGTATTTAGTATTCATATACTAAACATGTATTTAATATGTATACAATAAACATGTATTTAATATTCATACATGAAACATGTATTTAATATTTATACACTAAACATGCATTTAATATTCATACATTAAACATGTATTTAATATTCATACACTAAACATGTATTTAATATTCATACACTAAACATGTATTTAATATACATACACTAAACATGTATTTAATATGTGTACACTAAACATGTATTTAATACTCATACACTAAACATGTATTTAATATTCATACACTAAACATTGATTATATATCTATACACTAAACATGTATTTAATATTAATACAAAAACATGTATTTAATATTAATACAAAAACATGTATTTAATTTTAATAAACTAAACATATATTTATAATGAATACACTAAATATGTATTTAATATTCATACACTAAACATGTATTTAACATTAATACACTAAACATGTATTTAATATTAATACACTAAACATGTATTTAATATTAATACAAAAACATGTATTTAATTTTAATAAACTAAACATATATTTAATATTAATACACTAAACATGTATTTGATATATTAAAACACTAAACATGTATTTAATATTCATACACTAAACATGTATTTAATATGTATACAATAAACATGTATTTAATATTCATACATGAAACATGTATTTAATATTTATACACTAAACATGCATTTAATATTCATACATTAAACATGTATTCAATATTCATACACTAAACATGTATTTAACATTTATACACTAAACATGTATTTAATATTTATACACTAAACATGTATTTAATATTCATACACTTAACATGTATTTAATATTAATACACTGAACATGTATTTAATAATCATATACTAAACGTATATGTAATCATATACTAATCATATATTTAATATTCATACAGTAAACATGTATTTATTATCCTCTAAATAAGGCACACTTGGAAATAATGAATTTCTTTATGTGTGCAGTTGTGGCAGAAGTCCACAGGAGGGCGCACATTCCCTCTTAATATGCCCGGTCCTCTCCGTCTCTCTCTCTCTCCCTCTTTTTCCTTTTTTTTGTTTCTTTAATTTTTTTTTTTACATAAGTTTGGTTTCTCATACACTTATATTTATACACTAAACATGTATTTAATATTAATACACTAAACATGTATGTAATATTTATACACTAAACATGTATTTAATATTAATACAAAAATATGTATTTAATTTTAATAAACTAAACATATATTTAATATTAATACACTAAACATGTATTAAATATTTATACACTAAACATGTATTTAATATTCATTCAATAAACATGTAGTTATTATTCTTACACTTAATATGTATTTAATATTAATACAAAAACATGTATTTAATTTTAATAAACTATACATGTATTTAATATTAATACACTAAACATGTATTTAATATTTATACACTAAACATGTATTTAATATTCATACACTAAACATGTATTTAATATTAATACACTAAACATGTATTTAATATTTATACACTAAACATGTATTTAATATTAATACAAAACATGTATTTAATTTTAATAAACTAAATATATATTTAATATTAATACACTAAACATGTATTTAATATTCATAAACTAAACATGTATTTAACATTTTCACACTAAACATGTATTTAATATTCATACACTAAACATGTAGTTATTATTCATACACTAAACATGTATTTAATATTAATACACTAAACCTGTATTTAATATTTATACACTAAACATGTATTTAATATTAATACAAAAACATGTATTCAATTTTAATAAAGTAAACACATATTTAATATTAATACACTAAACATGTATTTAATATTTATACACCAAACATGTATTTAATATTCATACACTAAACATGTATTTAATATTCATACACTAAACATGTATTTAATATTCATACACTAAACATGTATTTAATATTAATACACTGAACATGTATTTAATAATCATATACTAAACATATATGTAATTATATACTAATCATATATTTAATATTCATACAGTAAACATGTATTTATTATCCTCTAAATAAGGCACACTTGGAAATAATGAATTTCTTTATGTGTGCAGTTGCGGCAGAAGTCCACAGGAGGGCCCACGTTCCCTCTTAATAAGTCCGGTCCTCTCTGTCTCTCTCTCTCTCTTTTTCCTTTTTTTTTGTTTCTTTTATTTTTTTTTACATACGTTTGGTTTCTCATACACTTATATTTATACACTAAACATGTATTTAATATTAATACACTACACTTTTATTTAATATTTATACACTAAACATGTATTTAATATTTATACACTAAACATGTATTTAATATTAATACAAAAACATGTATTTAATTTTACTAAACTAAACATATATTTAATATTAATACACTGAATATGTATTTAATATTCATACACTAAACATGTATTTAATATTCATACACTAAACATGTATTTAATATTAATACACTAAACATGTATTTAATATTAATACAAAAACATGTATTTAATTTTAATAAACTAAACATATATTTAATATTAATACACTAAACATGTATTTAACATTTATACACTAAACATGTATTTAATTTTAATACACTAAACATATATTTAATATTTATACACTAAACATGTTTTTAATATTAATACACTAAACATGTATTTAATATTAATACACTAAACATGTATTTAATAATTATACACTAAAATGGAATTTAATAATAGACTAAACATGTATTTAATATTTTCACACTAAACTTGTATTTAATATTCATACACTAAACATGTATTTAATATTCATACACTAAACATGTAGTTATTATTCATACACTAAACATGTATTTAATATTAATACACTAAACATGTATTTAATATTTTTACACTAAACATGTATTTAATATTCATACACTAAACATGTATTTAATATTAATACATTAAACATGTATTTAATATTAATACAAAAACATGTATTTAATTGTAATAAACTAAATATATATTTAATATTAATACACTAAACATGTATTTAATATTCATACACTAAACATGTAGTTATTATTTATACACTAAACATGTATTTAATATTAATACACTAAACATGTATTTAATATTTATACACTAAACATGTATTTAATATTAATACACTCAATATGTATTTATTATATATCCACTAAACATGTATTTAATATTCATAAACTAAACATGTTTTTAATATTCATACACTAAACGTGTATTTAATATTCATACACTAAACATGTATTTAATATTAATACAAAAACATGTATTTAAGTTTAATAAACTAAACATATATTTAATATTAATACACTAAACATGTATTTAATATTTATACAGTAAACATGTATTGAATTTTCATACACTAAACATGTATTTAATATTCATACACTAAACATGTATTTAATATTCATACAATAAACATGTATTTAATATTAATACACTAAACATGTATTTAATATTTATACACTAAACATGTATTTAATATTAATACAAAAACATGTATTTAATTTTAATAAACTAAACATATATTTAATATTATTACACTAAACATGTATTTAATATTTATATACTGAACATGTATTTAATATTCATACACTAAACATTTAGTTATTATTTATACGCTAAACATGTATTTAATATTAATACACTAAACATGTATTTAATATTAATACACTAAACATGTATTTAATATTCATACACTAATCATGTATTTAATATTAATACACTAATCATGTATTTAATATTTATACACTAAATATGTATTTAATATTTATACACTTAACATGTATTTAATATTTATACACGAAACATGTATTTAAAATTCATACACTAAACATGTATTTAATATTTATAAACTAAACATGTATTTAATATTCATACACTAAACATGTATTTAATATTTATACACTAAACATGTATTTAATATTCATACACTAAACATGTATTTAATATTCATACACTAAACATGTATTTAACATTTATACACTAAACATGTATTTAATATTAATACACTAAACATGTAATTAATATTTATACACTAAACATGTATTTAATATTAATACAAAAACATGTATTTAATATTTATACACTAAACACGTATTTAATATTCATATTTAAAAATGTATTTAATATTCATACACTAAACATGTATTTAATATTCATACATTAAACATGTATTTAATTTTAATAAACTAAATATATATTTAATATTAATACACTAAACATGTATTTAATATTTATACACTAAACATGTATTTAATATTAATACAAAACATGTATTTAATTTTAATAAACTAAATATATATTTAATATTAATACACTAAACATGTATTTAATATTCATAAACTAAACATGTATTTAACATTTTTACACTAAACATGTATTTAATATTCATACACTAAACATGTAGTTATTATTCATACACTAAACATGTATTTAATATTAATACACTAAACCTGTATTTAATATTTATACACTAAACATGTATTTAATATTAATACAAAAACATGTATTCAATTTTAATAAAGTAAACACATATTTAATATTAATACACTAAACATGTATTTAATATTTATACACTAAACATGTATTTAATATTCATAAACTAAACATGTATTTAATATTCATACACTAAACGTGTATTTAATATTCATACACTAAACATGTATTTAATATTAATACAAAAACATGTATTTAAGTTTAATAAACTAAACATATATTTAATATTAATACACTAAACATGTATTTAATATTTATACACCAAACATGTATTTAATATTCATACACTAAACATGTATTTAATATTCATACACTAAACATGTATTTAATATTCATACACTAAACATGTATTTAATATTAATACACTGAACATGTATTTAATAATCATATACTAAACATATATGTAATTATATACTAATCATATATTTAATATTCATACAGTAAACATGTATTTATTATCCTCTAAATAAGGCACACTTGGAAATAATGAATTTCTTTATGTGTGCAGTTGCGGCAGAAGTCCACAGGAGGGCCCACGTTCCCTCTTAATAAGTCCGGTCCTCTCTGTCTCTCTCTCTCTCTTTTTCCTTTTTTTTTGTTTCTTTTATTTTTTTTTACATACGTTTGGTTTCTCATACACTTATATTTATACACTAAACATGTATTTAATATTAATACACTACACTTTTATTTAATATTTATACACTAAACATGTATTTAATAT
Source organism: Nerophis ophidion (assembly GCF_033978795.1). NCBI lineage: Eukaryota > Metazoa > Chordata > Actinopteri > Syngnathiformes > Syngnathidae > Nerophis > Nerophis ophidion. Next base: position 1,987,389 of record NW_026906952.1, read on the forward strand.
TTATACACTAAACATGTATTTAATATTAATACAAAAACATGTATTTAATTTTACTAAACTAAACATATATTTAATATTAATACACTGAATATGTATTTAATATTCATACACTAAACATGTATTTAATATTCATACACTAAACATGTATTTAATATTAATACACTAAACATGTATTTAATATTAATACAAAAACATGTATTTAATTTTAATAAACTAAACATATATTTAATATTAATACACTAAACATGTATTTAACATTTATACACTAAACATGTATTTAATTTTAATACACTAAACATATATTTAATATTTATACACTAAACATGTTTTTAATATTAATACACTAAACATGTATTTAATATTAATACACTAAACATGTATTTAATAATTATACACTAAAATGGAATTTAATAATAGACTAAACATGTATTTAATATTTTCACACTAAACTTGTATTTAATATTCATACACTAAACATGTATTTAATATTCATACACTAAACATGTAGTTATTATTCATACACTAAACATGTATTTAATATTAATACACTAAACATGTATTTAATATTTTTACACTAAACATGTATTTAATATTCATACACTAAACATGTATTTAATATTAATACATTAAACATGTATTTAATATTAATACAAAAACATGTATTTAATTGTAATAAACTAAATATATATTTAATATTAATACACTAAACATGTATTTAATATTCATACACTAAACATGTAGTTATTATTTATACACTAAACATGTATTTAATATTAATACACTAAACATGTATTTAATATTTATACACTAAACATGTATTTAATATTAATACACTCAATATGTATTTATTATATATCCACTAAACATGTATTTAATATTCATAAACTAAACATGTTTTTAATATTCATACACTAAACGTGTATTTAATATTCATACACTAAACATGTATTTAATATTAATACAAAAACATGTATTTAAGTTTAATAAACTAAACATATATTTAATATTAATACACTAAACATGTATTTAATATTTATACAGTAAACATTTATTGAATTTTCATACACTAAACATGTATTTAATATTCATACACTAAACATGTATTTAATATTCATACAATAAACATGTATTTAATATTAATACACTAAACATGTATTTAATATTTATACACTAAACATGTATTTAATATTAATACAAAAACATGTATTTAATTTTAATAAACTAAACATATATTTAATATTATTACACTAAACATGTATTTAATATTTATATACTGAACATGTATTTAATATTCATACACTAAACATTTAGTTATTATTTATACGCTAAACATGTATTTAATATTAATACACTAAACATGTATTTAATATTAATACACTAAACATGTATTTAATATTAATACACTAAACATGTATTTAATATTTATACACTAATCATGTATTCAATATTAATACACTAATCATGTATTTAATATTTATACACTAAATATGTATTTAATATTTATACACTTAACATGTATTTAATATTTATACAAGAAACATGTATTTAATATTCATACACTAAACATGTATTTAATATTTATAAACTAAACATGTATTTAATATTCATACACTAAACATGTATTTAATATTTATAAACTAAACATGTATTTAATATTCATACACTAAACATGTATTTAATATTCATACACTAAACATGTATTTAACATTTATACACTAAACATGTATTTAATATTAATACACTAAACATGTAATTAATATTTATACACTAAACATGTATTTAATATTAATACAAAAACATGTATTTAATATTTATACACTAAACATGTATTTAATATTCATATTTAAAAATGTATTTAATATTCATACACTAAACATGTATTTAATATTCATACATTAAACATGTATTTAATATTTATACACTAAACATGTATTTAATATTCATATTTAAACATGTATTTAATATTCATACACTAAACATGTATTTAATATTTATAAACTAAACATGTATTTAATATTCATACACTAAACATGTATTTAATATTCATACACTAAACATGTATTTAACATTTATACACTAAACATGTATTTAATATTAATACACTAAACATGTAATTAATATTTATACACTAAACATGTATTTAATATTAATACAAAAACATGTATATAAGTTTAAGAAACTAAACATATATTTAATATTAATACACTAAACATGTATTTAATATTTATACACAAACATGTATTTAATATTCATACACTAAACATGTATTTAATATTCATACACTAAACATGTATTTAATATTCATACACTAAACATGTATTTAATATTAATACACTGAACATGTATTTAATAATCATATACCAAACATATATGTAATTATATACTAATCATATATTTAATATTCATACACTAAACATGTATTTAATATTCATACACTAAACATGTATTTAATATTCATACACTAAACATGTATTTAATATTAATACACTGAACATGTATTTAATAATCATATACTAAACATATATGTAATTATATACTAATCATATATTTAATATTCATACAGTAAACATGTATTTATTATCCTCTAAATAAGGCACACTTGGAAATAATGAATTTCTTTATGTGTGCAGTTGCGGCAGAAGTCCACAGGAGGGCCCACGTTCCCTCTTAATAAGTCCGGTCCTCTCTGTCTCTCTCTCTCTCTTTTTCCTTTTTTTTTGTTTCTTTTATTTTTTTTTACATACGTTTGGTTTCTCATACACTTATATTTATACACTAAACATGTATTTAATATTAATACACTACACTTTTATTTAATATTTATACACTAAACATGTATTTAATATTTATACACTAAACATGTATTTAATATTAATACAAAAACATGTATTTAATTTTACTAAACTAAACATATATTTAATATTAATACACTGAATATGTATTTAATATTCATACACTAAACATGTATTTAATATTCATACACTAAACATGTATTTAATATTAATACACTAAACATGTATTTAATATTAATACAAAAACATGTATTTAATTTTAATAAACTAAACATATATTTAATATTAATACACTAAACATGTATTTAACATTTATACACTAAACATGTATTTAATTTTAATACACTAAACATATATTTAATATTTATACACTAAACATGTTTTTAATATTAATACACTAAACATGTATTTAATATTAATACACTAAACATGTATTTAATAATTATACACTAAAATGGAATTTAATAATAGACTAAACATGTATTTAATATTTTCACACTAAACTTGTATTTAATATTCATACACTAAACATGTATTTAATATTCATACACTAAACATGTAGTTATTATTCATACACTAAACATGTATTTAATATTAATACACTAAACATGTATTTAATATTTTTACACTAAACATGTATTTAATATTCATACACTAAACATGTATTTAATATTAATACATTAAACATGTATTTAATATTAATACAAAAACATGTATTTAATTGTAATAAACTAAATATATATTTAATATTAATACACTAAACATGTATTTAATATTCATACACTAAACATGTAGTTATTATTTATACACTAAACATGTATTTAATATTAATACACTAAACATGTATTTAATATTTATACACTAAACATGTATTTAATATTAATACACTCAATATGTATTTATTATATATCCACTAAACATGTATTTAATATTCATAAACTAAACATGTTTTTAATATTCATACACTAAACGTGTATTTAATATTCATACACTAAACATGTATTTAATATTAATACAAAAACATGTATTTAAGTTTAATAAACTAAACATATATTTAATATTAATACACTAAACATGTATTTAATATTTATACAGTAAACATGTATTGAATTTTCATACACTAAACATGTATTTAATATTCATACACTAAACATGTATTTAATATTCATACAATAAACATGTATTTAATATTAATACACTAAACATGTATTTAATATTTATACACTAAACATGTATTTAATATTAATACAAAAACATGTATTTAATTTTAATAAACTAAACATATATTTAATATTATTACACTAAACATGTATTTAATATTTATATACTGAACATGTATTTAATATTCATACACTAAACATTTAGTTATTATTTATACGCTAAACATGTATTTAATATTAATACACTAAACATGTATTTAATATTAATACACTAAACATGTATTTAATATTCATACACTAATCATGTATTTAATATTAATACACTAATCATGTATTTAATATTTATACACTAAATATGTATTTAATATTTATACACTTAACATGTATTTAATATTTATACACGAAACATGTATTTAATATTCATACACTAAACATGTATTTAATATTTATAAACTAAACATGTATTTAATATTCATACACTAAACATGTATTTAATATTTATAAACTAAACATGTATTTAATATTCATACACTAAACATGTATTTAATATTCATACACTAAACATGTATTTAACATTTATACACTAAACATGTATTTAATATTAATACACTAAACATGTAATTAATATTTATACACTAAACATGTATTTAATATTAATACAAAAACATGTATTTAATATTTATACACTAAACACGTATTTAATATTCATATTTAAAAATGTATTTAATATTCATACACTAAACATGTATTTAATATTCATACATTAAACATGTATTTAATTTTAATAAACTAAATATATATTTAATATTAATAAACTAAACATGTATTTAATATTTATACACTAAACATGTATTTAATATTAATACAAAACATGTATTTAATTTTAATAAACTAAATATATATTTAATATTAATACACTAAACATGTATTTAATATTCATAAACTAAACATGTATTTAACATTTTTACACTAAACATGTATTTAATATTCATACACTAAACATGTAGTTATTATTCATACACTAAACATGTATTTAATATTAATACACTAAACCTGTATTTAATATTTATACACTAAACATGTATTTAATATTAATACAAAAACATGTATTCAATTTTAATAAAGTAAACACATATTTAATATTAATACACTAAACATGTATTTAATATTTATACACTAAACATGTATTTAATATTCATAAACTAAACATGTATTTAATATTCATACACTAAACGTGTATTTAATATTCATACACTAAACATGTATTTAATATTAATACAAAAACATGTATTTAAGTTTAATAAACTAAACATATATTTAATATTAATACACTAAACATGTATTTAATATTTATACACCAAACATGTATTTAATATTCATACACTAAACATGTATTTAATATTCATACACTAAACATGTATTTAATATTCATACACTAAACATGTATTTAATATTAATACACTGAACATGTATTTAATAATCATATACTAAACATATATGTAATTATATACTAATCATATATTTAATATTCATACAGTAAACATGTATTTATTATCCTCTAAATAAGGCACACTTGGAAATAATGAATTTCTTTATGTGTGCAGTTGCGGCAGAAGTCCACAGGAGGGCCCACGTTCCCTCTTAATAAGTCCGGTCCTCTCTGTCTCTCTCTCTCTCTTTTTCCTTTTTTTTTGTTTCTTTTATTTTTTTTTACATACGTTTGGTTTCTCATACACTTATATTTATACACTAAACATGTATTTAATATTAATACACTACACTTTTATTTAATATTTATACACTAAACATGTATTTAATATTTATACACTAAACATGTATTTAATATTAATACAAAAACATGTATTTAATTTTACTAAACTAAACATATATTTAATATTAATACACTGAATATGTATTTAATATTCATACACTAAACATGTATTTAATATTCATACACTAAACATGTATTTAATATTAATACACTAAACATGTATTTAATATTAATACAAAAACATGTATTTAATTTTAATAAACTAAACATATATTTAATATTAATACACTAAACATGTATTTAACATTTATACACTAAACATGTATTTAATTTTAATACACTAAACATATATTTAATATTTATACACTAAACATGTTTTTAATATTAATACACTAAACATGTATTTAATATTAATAAACTAAACATGTATTTAATAATTATACACTAAAATGGAATTTAATAATAGACTAAACATGTATTTAATATTTTCACACTAAACTTGTATTTAATATTCATACACTAAACATGTATTTAATATTCATACACTAAACATGTAGTTATTATTCATACACTAAACATGTATTTAATATTAATACACTAAACATGTATTTAATATTTTTACACTAAACATGTATTTAATATTCATACACTAAACATGTATTTAATATTAATACATTAAACATGTATTTAATATTAATACAAAAACATGTATTTAATTGTAATAAACTAAATATATATTTAATATTAATACACTAAACATGTATTTAATATTCATACACTAAACATGTAGTTATTATTTATACACTAAACATGTATTTAATATTAATACACTAAACATGTATTTAATATTTATACACTAAAGATGTATTTAATATTAATACACTCAATATGTATTTATTATATATCCACTAAACATGTATTTAATATTCATAAACTAAACATGTTTTTAATATTCATACACTAAACATGTATTTAATATTAATACAAAAACATGTATTTAAGTTTAATAAACTAAACATATATTTAATATTAATACACTAAACATGTATTTAATATTTATACAGTAAACATGTATTGAATTTTCATACACTAAACATGTATTTAATATTCATACACTAAACATGTATTTAATATTCATACAATAAACATGTATTTAATATTAATACACTAAACATGTATTTAATATTTATACACTAAACATGTATTTAATATTAATACAAAAACATGTATTTAATTTTAATAAACTAAACATATATTTAATATTATTACACTAAACATGTATTTAATATTTATATACTGAACATGTATTTAATATTCATACACTAAACATTTAGTTATTATTTATACGCTAAACATGTATTTAATATTAATACACTAAACATGTATTTAATATTAATACACTAAACATGTATTTAATATTAATACACTAAACATGTATTTAATATTTATACACTAATCATGTATTCAATATTAATACACTAATCATGTATTTAATATTTATACACTAAATATGTATTTAATATTTATACACTTAACATGTATTTAATATTTATACACGAAACATGTATTTAATATTCATACACTAAACATGTATTTAATATTTATAAACTAAACATGTATTTAATATTCATACACTAAACATGTATTTAATATTTATAAACTAAACATGTATTTAATATTCATACACTAAACATGTATTTAATATTCATACACTAAACATGTATTTAACATTTATACACTAAACATGTATTTAATATTAATACACTAAACATGTAATTAATATTTATACACTAAACATGTATTTAATATTAATACAAAAACATGTATTTAATATTTATACACTAAACATGTATTTAATATTCATATTTAAAAATGTATTTAATATTCATACACTAAACATGTATTTAATATTCATACATTAAACATGTATTTAATATTTATACACTAAACATGTATTTAATATTCATATTTAAACATGTATTTAATATTCATACACTAAACATGTATTTAATATTTATAAACTAAACATGTATTTAATATTCATACACTAAACATGTATTTAATATTCATACACTAAACATGTATTTAACATTTATACACTAAACATGTATTTAATATTAATACACTAAACATGTAATTAATATTTATACACTAAACATGTATTTAATATTAATACAAAAACATGTATTTAAGTTTAAGAAACTAAACATATATTTAATATTAATACACTAAACATGTATTTAATATTTATACACAAACATGTATTTAATATTCATACACTAAACATGTATTTAATATTCATACACTAAACATGTATTTAATATTCATACACTAAACATGTATTTAATATTAATACACTGAACATGTATTTAATAATCATATACCAAACATATATGTAATTATATACTAATCATATATTTAATATTCATACAGTAAACATTTATTTAATATTAATACACTGAACATATATTTAATAATCATATACTAAACGTATATGTAATTATATACTAATCATATATTTAATATTCATACAGTAAACATGTATTTATTATCCTCTAAATAAGGCACACTTAGAAATAATGAATTTCTTTATGTGTGCAGTTGCGGCAGAAGTCCACAGGAGGGCGCACGTTCCCTCTTAATAAGTCCGGTCCTCTCCGTCTCTCTCTCTCTCTTTTTCCTTTTTTTTGTTTCTTTTATTTTTTTTTTACATAAGTTTGGTTTCTCATACACTTATATTTATACACTAAATATGTATTTAATATTAATACACTAAACATGTATTTAATATTTATACACTAAACATGTATTTAATATTAATACAAAACATGTATTTAATTTTAATAAACTAAATATATATTTAATATTAATACACTAAACTTGTATTTAATATTCATAAACTAAACGTGTATTTAATATTCATACACTAAACATGTATTTAATATTAATACAAAAACATGTATTTAAGTTTAATAAATTAAACATATATTTAATATTAATACACTAAACATGTATTTAATATTTATACACTAAACATGTATTTAATATTTATACACTAAACATGTATTTAATATTCATACACTAAACATGTATTTAATATTAATACACTGAACATGTATTTAATAATCATATACCAAACATATATGTAATTATATACTAATCATATATTTAATATTCATACAGTAAACATGTATTTATTATCCTCTTAATAAGGCACACTTGGAAATAATGAATTTCTTTATGTGTGCAGTTGCGGCAGAAGTCCACAGGAGGGCGCACGTTCCCTCTTAATAAGTCCGGTCCTCTCCGTCTCTCTCTCTCTCTTTTTCCTTTTTTTTTGTTTCTTTTATTTTTTTTTACATACGTTTGGTTTCTCATACACTTATATTTATACACTAAACATATATTTAATATTAATACACTAAACATGTATTTAATATTTATACACTAAACATGTATTTAATATTTATACACTAAACATGTATTTAATATTAATACAAAAACATGTATTTAATTTTAATAAACTAAACATATGTTTAATATTAATACACTAAACATGTATTTAATATTAATACAAAAACATGTATTTAATTTTAATAAACTAAACATATATTTAATATTCATACACTAAACATGTTTTTAATATTAATACACTAAACATGTATTTAATATTAATACACTAAACATGTATTTAATAATTATAAAAAAAATGGAATTTAATAATAGACTAAACATGTATTTAATATGTTCACACTAAACTTGTATTTAACATTCATACACTAAACATGTATTTAATATTCATACACTAAACATGTATTTAATATTAATACACTAAACATGTATTTAATATGTATACAGTAAACATGTATTGAATATTCATACACTAAACATGTATATAATATTCATACACTAAACATGTATTTAATATTCATACAATAAACATGTAGTTATTATTCTTACACTTAATATGTATTTAATATTAATACAAAAACATGTATTTATGTTTAATAAACTAAACATATATTTAATATTTATACACTAAACATGTATTTAATATTAATACAAAAACATGTATTTAATTTTAATACACTAAACATATATTTAATATTAATACACTAAACATGTATTTAACATTCATACACTAAACATGTATTCAACATTTTTACACTAAACATGTTTTTAATATTAATAGACTAAACATGTATTTAATATTAATACAAAAACATGTATTTAATTTTAATAAACTAAACATTTAATATTAATACACTAAACATGTATTTAATATTCATACACTAAACATGTAGTTATTATTCATACACTAAACATGTATTTAATATTCATACACTAAACATGTAGTTATTATTCATACACTAAACATGTATTTAATATTAATACACTAAACCTGTATTTAATATTTATACACTAAACATGTATTTAATATTAATACACTAAATATGTATTTAATATGTATACAGTAAACATGTATTTAATATTCATACACTAAACATGTATTTAATATTAATACACTAAACATGTATTTAATATTTATACACTAAACATGTATTTAATATTAATACAAAAACATGTATTTAATTTTAATAAACTAAACATATATTTAATATTCATACACTAAACATATATTTAACATTTATACACTAAACATGAATTTAATATTAATACACTAAACATGTATTTGAGATTTATACACTTAACATGTATTTAATATTAATACAAAAACATGTATTTAATTTTAATAAACTAAACACATATTTAATATTATTACACTAAACATGTATTTAATATTTATACACTAAACATGTATTTAATATTCATACACTAAACATTTAGTTATTATTTATACACTAAACATGTATTTAATATTAATACACTAAACATGTATTTAATATTAATACACTAAACATGTATTTAATATTTATACATTAATCATGTATTTAATATTAATACTCTAATCATGTATTTAATATTTATACACTAAATATGTATTTAATATTTATACACTTAACATGTATTTAATAATTATACACGAAACATGTATTTAATATTTATACACTAAACATGTATTTAATATTCATACATTAAACATGCATTTAATATTCATACACTAAAAATTTAGTTATTATTTATACACTTAACATGTATTTAATATTAATACACTAAACATGTATTTAATATTAATATACTAAACCTGTATTTAATATTTATACATTAATCATGTATTTAATATTAATACTCTAATCATGTATTTAATATTTATACACAAAACATGTATTTAATATTTATACACTAAACATGTATTTAATATTCATACATTAAACATGTATTTAATATTCATAGACTAAACATGTATTTAATATTAATACACTGAACATGTATTTAATATTAATACACTGATTATGTATTTAATATTAATACACTGATTATGTATTTAATAATCATATACTAAACGTATATGTAATTATACACTAATCATATATTTAATTTTTATACAGTAAACATGTATTTAATATTTATACACTAAACATGTATTTAATATTCATACACTAAACATGTATTTAATATTAATACACTGAACATGTATTTAATAATCATATACTAAACGTATATGTAATCATATACTAATCATATATTTAATATTCATACAGTAAACATGTATTTATTATCCTCTAAATAAGGCACACTTGGAAATAATGAATTTCTTTATGTGTGTAGTTGCGGCAAAACTCCACAGGAGGGCGGACGTTCCCTCTTAATAAGTCCGGTCCTCTCCGTCTCTCTCTCTCTCTTTTTCCTTTTTTTTTGTTTCTTTTATTTTTTTTTACATAAGTTTGGTTTCTCATACACTTATATTTATACACTAAACATGTATTTAATATTAATACACTAAACATGTATTTAATATTTATACACTAAACATGTATTTAATATTAATACATTAAACATGTATTTAATATTCATACACTAAACATGTATTTAATATTCATACATTAAACATGTATTTAATATTTATACACTAAACATGTATTTAATATTCATACACGAAACATGTATTTAATGTTTATACACTAAACATTTATTTAATATTCTTATATTCATACATTAAACATGTATTTAATATTCATACACTAAACATGTATTTAATATTTATACACTAAACATGTATTTAATATTCATACACTAAACATGTATTTAATATTCATACACTAAACATGTATTTAATATTCATACACTAAACATGTATTTAATAATCGTATACTAAACGTACATGTAATTATACACTAATCATATATTTAATTTTCTACAGTAAACATGTATTTAATATTTATACACTAAACATGTATTTAATATTCATACACTAAACATGTGTTTAATATTAATACACTGAACATGTATTTAATAATCATATACTAAACGTATATGCAATCATATACTAATCATATATTTAATATTCATACAGTAACCATATATTTAATATTATTACACTAAACGTGTATTTAATATTTATACACTAAACATGTATTTAATATTATTACACTAAACATGTATTTAATATTTATACACTAAACATGTATTTAATATTCATACACTAAACATTCAGTTATTATTTATACACTAAACATGTATTTAATATTAATACAATAAACATGTATTTAATATTAATACACTAAACATGTATTTAATATTAATAGACTAAACATGTATTTAATATTTATACACTAATCATCTATTTAATATTAATACTCTGATCATGTATTTAATATTTATACAATAAATATAGATTTAATATTTATACACTTAACATGTATTTAATATTTACACACGAAACATGTATTTAATATTTGTACACTAAACATGTATTTAATATTCATACATTAAACATGTATTTAGTATTCATATATTAAACATGTATTTAATATTCATACACTAAACATGTATTTAATATTCATACACGAAACTTGTATTTAATATTTATACACTACACATGTATTTAATATTCATACATTAAACATGTATTTAATATTCATACACTAAACATGTATTTAATATTTATACACTAAACATGTATTTAATATTCATACACTAAACATCTATTTAATATTCATACACTAAACATGTATTTAATATTAATACACTGATTATGTATTTAATAATCATATACTAAACGTATATGTAATTATACACTAATCATATATTTAATTTTCATATAGTAAACATGTATTTAATATTCATACACGAAACATGTATTTAATATTAATACACTAAACATGTATTTAATATTTATACACTAAACATGTATTTAATATTCATACACTAAACATGTATTTAATATTAATACACTAAACATGTATTTAATATTTATACACTAAACATGTATTTAATATTAATACAAAACATGTATTTAATTTTAATAAACTAAATATATATTTAATATTAATACACTAAACTTGTATTTAATATTCATAAACTAAACGTGTATTTAATATTCATACACTAAACATGTATTTAATATTAATACAAAAACATGTATTTAAGTTTAATAAACTAAACATATATTTAATATTAATACACTAAACATGTATTTAATATTTATACACCAAACATGTATTTAATATTCATACACTAAACATGTATTTAATATTAATACACTGAACATGTATTTAATAATCATATACCAAACATATATGTAATTATATACTCATCATATATTTAATATTCATACAGTAAACATGTATTTATTATCCTCTAAATAAGGCACACTTGGAAATAATGAATTTCTTTATGTGTGTAGTTGCGGCAAAACTCCACAGGAGGGCGCACGTTCCCTCTTAATAAGTCCGGTCCTCTCCGTCTCTCTCTCTCTTTCTCTCTTTTTCATTTTTTTTTGTTTCTTTTATTTTTTTTACATAAGTTTGGTTTCTCATACACTTATATTTATACACTAAACATGTATTTAATATTAATACACTAAACGTGTCTTTAATATTAATACACTAAACATGTATTTAATATTAGTACAAAAACATGTATTTAATTTTAATAAACTAAACATATATTTAATATTAATACACTAAACATGTATTTAATATTAATACAAAAACATGTATTTAATTCTAATAAACTAAACATATATTTAATATTAATACACTAAACATGTATTAAATATTCATACACTAAACATTTATTTAATATTCATTCAATAAACATGTAGTTATTATTCTTACACTTAATATGTATTTAATATTAATACAAAAACATGTATTTAATTTTAATAAACTAATCATATATTTAATATTAATACACTAAACATGAATTTAATATTTTTACACTAAACGTGTATTTAATATTTATACACTAAAAGTGTATTTAATATTAATACACTAAACATGTATTTAATATTAATACACTAAACATGTATTTAATATTTATACACTAAACATGTATTTAATATTCATACACTAAACATGTATTTAATATTAATACACTAAACATGTATTTAATATTTATACACTAAACATGTATTTAATATTCATAAACTAAACATGTATTTAACATTTATACACTAAACATGTATTTAATATTCATACACTAAACATGTATTTATTATTTATACACTAAACATGTATTTAATATTAATACACTAAACATGTATTTAATATTTATACAGTAAACATGTATTGAATGTTCATACACTAAACATGTATTTAATATTACATAAAACATGTATTTAATATTCATACACTAAACATGTATTTAACATTTATACACTAAACATGTTTTTAATATTAATACACTAAACATGTATTTAATATTAATACAAAAACATGTATTTAATTTTAATAAACTGAACATATATTTAATATTTATACATTAAACATGTATTTAACATTTATACACTAAACATGTATTTAATATTAATACACTAAAAGTGTATTTAATATTTATACACTAAACATGTATTTAATATTAATACACTAAACATGTATTTAATATTTATACACTGAACATGTATTTAATATTCATACACTAAACATGTAGTTATTATTTATACACTAAATATGTATTTAATATTAATATTGTAAACATGTATTAAATATTTATACACTAAACATGTATTTAATATTCATAAAATAAACATGTAGTTATTATTCTTACACTTAATATGTATTTAATATTAATACAAAAACATGTATTTAATTTTAATAAACTAAACATATATTTAATATTAATACACTAAACATGTATTTAATATTTATACACTAAACATGTATTTAATATTCATACACTAAACATGTAGTTATTATTTATACACTAAACATGTATTTAATATTAATACAAAAACATGTATTTAATTTTAATAAACCAAATATAAATTTAATATTAATACACTAAACATGTATTTAATATTCATAAACTAAACAATATTCATACACTAAACATGTATTTAATATTCATACACTAAACATGTAGTTATTATTCATACACTAAACATGTATTTAATATTAATACACTAAACCTGTATTTAATATTTATACACTAAACATGTATTTAATATTTATACACTAAACATGTATTTAATATTAATACACTAAATATGTATTTATTATATATCCACTAAACATGTATTTAATATTCATAAACTAAACATGTATTTAATATTAATACACTAAACGTGTATTTAATATTCATACACTAAACATGTATTTAATATTAATACAAAAACATGTATTTAAGTTTAATAAACTTAACATATATTTAATATTAATACACTAAACATTTATTTTTCTATGTATACAGTAAACATGTATTGAATATTCATACACTAAACATGTATTTAATATTCATACACTAAACATGTATTTAATATTCATAAACTAAACATGTATTTAATATTAATACACTAAACATGTATTTAATATTTATACACTAAACATGTATTTAATATTAATACAAAAACATATATTTAATTTTAATAAACTAAACATATATTTAATATTTATACACTAAACATATATTTAACATTTATACACTAAACATGAATTTAATATTAATACACTAAACATGTATTTGAGATTTGTACACTAAACATGTATTTAATATTTATACACTAAACATGTATTTAATATTAATATACTAAACATATATTTAATATTTATAAACTAAACATGTATTTAATATTTATACACTAAACATGTATTTAATATTAATACAAAAACATGTATTTAATTTTAATAAACTAAATATAAATTTAATATTAATACACTAAACATGTATTTAATATTCATAAACTAAACAATATTCATACACTAAACATGTATTTAATATTCATACACTAAACATGTAGTTATTATTCATACACTAAACATGTATTTAATATTAATACACTAAACCTGTATTTAATATTTATACACTAAACATGTATTTAATATTAATACACTAAACATGTATTTAATATTAATACACTAAATATGTATTTATTATATATCCACTAAACATGTATTTAATATTCATAAACTAAACATGTATTTAATATTAATACACTAAACGTGTATTTAATATTCATACACTAAACATGTATTTAATATTAATACAAAACCATGTATTTAAGTTTAATAAACTTAACATATATTTAATATTAATACACTAAACATTTATTTTTCTATGTATACAGTAAACATGTATTGAATATTCATACACTAAACATGTATTTAATATTCATACACTAAACATGTATTTAATATTCATAAACTAAACATGTATTTAATATTAATACACTAAACATGTATTTAATATTTATACACTAAACATGTATTTAATATTAATACAAAAACATATATTTAATTTTAATAAACTAAACATATATTTAATATTTATACACTAAACATATATTTAACATTTATACACTAAACATGAATTTAATATTAATACACTAAACATGTATTTGAGATTTGTACACTTAACATGTATTTAATATTAATACAAAAACATGTATTTAATTTTAATAAACTAAACATATATTTAATATTATTACACTAAACATGTATTTAATATTTATACACTAAACATGTATTTAATATTCATACACTAAACATTTAGTTATTATTTATACACTAAACATGTATTTAATATTAATACACTAAACATGTATTTAATATTAATACACTAAACATGTATTTAATATTAATACACTAAACATGTATTTAATATTTATACACTAATCATGTATTTAATATTAATACTCTAATCATGTATTTAATATTTATACACTAAATATGTATTTAATATTTATACACTTAACATGTATTTAATATTTACACACGAAACATGTATTTAATATTTATACACTAAACATGTATTTAATGTTCATACATTAAACATGTATTTAATATTCATACACTAAACATGTATTTAATATTCATACATTAAACATGTATTTAATATTTATACACTAAATATGTATTTAATATTCATACACGAAACGTGTATTTAATATTTATACACTACACATGTATTTAATATTCATACATTAAACATGCATTTAATATTCATACACTAAACATGTATTTAATATTTATACACTAAACATGTATTTAATATTCATACACTAAACATGTATTTAATATTCATACACTAAACATGTATTTAATATTAATACACTGATTATGTATTTAATAATCATATACTAAACGTATATGTAATTATACACTAATCATATATTTAATTTTCATACATTAAACATGTATTTAATATTTATACACTAAACATGTATTTAATATTCATACACTAAACATGTATTTAATATTAATACACTGAACATGTATTTCATAATCATATACCAAACATATATGTAATTGTATACTAATCATATATTTAATATTCATACAGTAAACATGTATTTATTATCCTCTAAATAAGGCACACTTGGAAATTATGAATTTCTTTATGTGTGCAGTTGCGGCAGAAGTCCACAGGAGGGCGCACGTTCCCTCTTAATATGCCCGGTCCTCTCCGTCTCTCTCTCTCTCTTTTTTGTTTTTTTTTTGTTTCTTTTTTGTTTCTAATATTTATTCATTATTTATCCACTAAACCTGTATTTAATATTTATACACTAACTATGTATTTAATATTAATACAAAAACCTGTATTTAATATTAATACACTAAACATGTATTTAATATTAATACACTAAACATGTATTTAATATTAATACACTAAACATGTATTTAATATTAATACACTAAACATGTATTTAAAATTAATACAAAAACATGTATTTAATTTTAATAAACTAAACATATATTTAATATTATTACACTAAACATGTATTTAATATTTATACACTAAACATGTATTTAATATTCATACTCTAAACATTTAGTTATTATATATACACTAAACATGTATTTAATATTAATACACTAAACATGTATTTGATATTAATACACTAAACATGTATTTAATATTAATACACTAAACATGTATTTAATATTTATACACTAAACATGTATTTAATATTCGTACATTAAACATGTATTTAATATTCATACACTAAACATGTATTTAATATTCATACATTAAACATGTATTTAATATCCATACACTAAACATGTATTTAATATTCATACACGAAACATGTATTTAATGTTTATACACTAAACATTTATTTAATATTCATACACTTAACATGTATTTAATATTTATACATGAAACATGTATTTAATATTCATACACTAAACATGTATTTAATATTCATACATTAAACATGTATTTAATATTAATACACTAAACATGTATTTAATATTAATACACTAAACATGTATTTAATATTTATACACTAATCATGTATTTAATATTAATACTCTAATCATGTATTTAATATTTGTACACTAAATATGTATTTAATATGTATACACTTAACATGTATTTAATATTTATACACGAAACATGTATTTAATATTTATACACTAAACATGTATTTAATATTCATACATTAAACATGTATTTAATATTCATACACTAAACATGTATTTAATATTCATACATTAAACATGTATTTAATATTTATACACTAAACATGTATTTAATATTCATACACGAAACATGTATTTAATATTTATACACTAAACATGTATTTAATATTCATACACTAAACATTCAGTTATTATTTATACACTAAACATGTATTTAATATTAATACAATAAACATGTATTTAATATTAATACACTAAACATGTATTTAATATTAATAGACTAAACATGTATTTAATATTTATACACTAATCATCTATTTAATATTAATACTCTGATCATGTATTTAATATTTATACAATAAATATAGATTTAATATTTATACACTTAACATGTATTTAATATTTACACACGAAACATGTATTTAATATTTGTACACTAAACATGTATTTAATATTCATACATTAAACATGTATTTAGTATTCATATATTAAACATGTATTTAATATTTATACACTAAACATGTATTTAATATTCATACAAGAAACTTGTATTTAATATTTATACACTACACATGTATTTAATATTCATACATTAAACATGTATTTAATATTCATACACTAAACATGTATTTAATATTTATATACTAAACATGTATTTAATATTCATACACTAAACATCTATTTAATATTCATACACTAAACATGTATTTAATATTAATACACTGATTATGTATTTAATAATCATATACTAAACGTATATGTAATTATACACTAATCATATATTTAATTTTCATATAGTAAACATGTATTTAATATTCATACACGAAACATGTATTTAATATTAATACACTAAACATGTATTTAATATTTATACACTAAACATGTATTTAATATTAATACACTAAACATGTATTTAATATTTATACACTAAACATGTATTTAATATTAATACAAAACATGTATTTAATTTTAATAAACTAAATATATATTTAATATTAATACACTAAACTTGTATTTAATATTCATAAACTAAACGTGTATTTAATATTCATACACTAAACATGTATTTAATATTAATACAAAAATATGTATTTAAGTTTAATAAACTAAACATATATTTAATATTAATACACTAAACATGTATTTAATATTTATACACCAAACATGTATTTAATATTCATACACTAAACATGTATTTAATATTAATACACTGAACATGTATTTAATAATCATATACCAAACATATATGTAATTATATACTCATCATATATTTAATATTCATACAGTAAACATGTATTTATTATCCTCTAAATAAGGCACACTTGGAAATAATGAATTTCTTTATGTGTGTAGTTGCGGCAAAACTCCACAGGAGGGCGCACGTTCCCTCTTAATAAGTCTGGTCCTCTCCGTCTCTCTCTGTCTCTCTTTTTCATTTTTTTTGTTTCTTTTATTTTTTTTACATAAGTTTGGTTTCTCATACACTTATATTTATACACTAAACATGCATTTAATATTAATACACTAAACATGTATTTAATATTAATACACTAAACAAGTATTTAATATTAGTACAAAAACATGTATTTAATTTTAATAAACTAAACATATATTTAATATTAATACACTAAACATGTATTTAATATTAATACAAAAACATGTATTTAATTCTAATAAACTTAACATATATTTAATATTAATACACTAAACATGTATTAAATATTCATACACTAAACATTTATTTAATATTCATTCAATAAACATGTAGTTATTATTCTTACACTTAATATGTATTTAATATTAATACAAAAACATGTATTTAATTTTAATAAACTAATCATATATTTAATATTAATACACTAAACATGTATTTAATATTTTTACACTAAACGTGTATTTAATATTTATACACTAAAAGTGTATTTAATATTAATACACTAAACATGTATTTAATATTAATACACTAAACATGTATTTAATATTTATACACTAAACATGTATTTAATATTCATACACTAAACATGTATTTAATATTAATACACTAAACATGTATTTAATATTTATACACTAAACATGTATTTAATATTCATAAACTAAACATGTATTTAACATTTATACACTAAACATCTATTTAATATTCATACACTAAACATGTAGTTATTATTTATACACTAATCATGTATTTAATATTAATACACTAAACATGTATTTAATATTAATACACTAAACATGTATTTAATATTTATACATTAATCATGTATTTAATATTAATACTCTAATCATGTATTTAATATTTATACACTAAACATGTATTTAATATTAATACACTAATCATCGATTTAATATTAATACTCTGATCATGTATTTAATATTTATACAATAAATATAGATTTAATATTTATACACTTAACATGTATTTAATATAAATACAAAAACATGTATTTAATTTTAATAAATTAACCATATATTTAATATTATTACACTAAACGTGTATTTAATATTTATACACTAAACATGTATTTAATATTTGTACACTAAATATGTATTTAATATTCATACATTAAACATGTATTTAATATTCATACACAAAACATGTATTTAATATTTATACACTAAACATCTATTTAACATTCATACACTAAACATGTATTTAATATTAATACACTGATTATGTATTTAATAATCATATACTAAACGTATATGTAATTATACACTAATCATATATTTAATTTTCATATAGTAAACATTTATTTAATATTTATACACTAAACATGTATTTAATATTAATACACTGAACATGTATTTAATATTAATACACTAAACATGTATTTAATATTTAAACACTAAACATGTATTTAATATTCATACACTAAACATGTATTTAATATTAATACACTAAACATGTATTTAATATTTATACACTAAACATGTATTTAATATTAATACAAAACATGTATTTAATTTTAATAAACTAAATATATATTTAATATTAGTACACTAAACTTGTATTTAATATTCATAAACTAAACGTGTATTTAATATTCATACACTAAACATGTATTTAATATTAATACAAAAACATGTATTTAAGTTTAATAAACTAAACATATATTTGATATTAATACACTAAACATGTATTTAATATTCATACTCTAAACATGTATTTAATATTTATACACTAAACATGTATTTAATATTCATACACTAAACATGTATTTAATATTAATACACTGAACATGTATTTAATAATCATATACCAAACATATATGTAATTATATACTAATCATATATTTAATATTCATACAGTAAACATGTATTTATTATCCTCTTAATAAGGCACACTTGGAAATAATGAATTTCTTTATGTGTGCAGTTGCGGCAGAAGTCCACAGGAGGGCGCACGTTCCCTCTTAATAAGTCCGGTCCTCTCCGTCTCTCTCTCTCTCTTTTTCCTTTTTTTTTGTTTCTTTTATTTTTTTTTTACATACGTTTGGTTTCTCATACACTTATATTTATACACTAAACATATATTTAATATTAATACACTAAACATGTATTTAATATTTATACACTAAACATGTATTTAATATTAATACAAAAACATGTATTTAATTTTAATAAACTAAACATATATTTAATATTAATACACTAAACATGTATTTAATATTCATACACTAAACATGTATTTAATATTCATACACTAAACATGTATTTAATATTAATACACTAAACATGTATTTAATATTAATACAAAAACATGTATTTAATTTTAATAAACTAAACATATATTTAATATTCATACACTAAACATGTTTTTAATATTAATACACTAAACATGTATTTAATATTTATACATTAATCATGTATTTAATATTAATACTCTAATCATGTATTTAATATTTATACACAAAACATGTATTTAATATTTATACACTAAACATGTATTTAATATGTATACAGTAAACATGTATTTAATATTCATACACTAAACATGTATTTAATATTCATACATTAAACATGTATTTAATATTTATACACTAAACATGTATTTAATATTCATACACTAAACATGTATTTAATATTAATACACTGATTATGTATTTAATATTAATACACTGATTATGTATTTAATAATCATATACTAAACGTATATGTAATTATACACTAATCATATATTTAATTTTCATACAGTAAACATGTATTTAATATTTATACACCAAACATGTATTTAATATTCATACACTAAACATGTATTTAATATTAATACACTGAACATGTATTTAATAATCATATACAAAACATATATGTAATTATATACTCATCATATATTTAATATTCATACAGTAAACATGTATTTATTATCCTCTAAATAAGGCACACTTGGAAATAATGAATTTCTTTATGTGTGTAGTTGCGGCAAAACTCCACAGGAGGGCGCACGTTCCCTCTTAATAAGTCTGGTCCTCTCCGTCTCTCTCTGTCTCTCTTTTTCATTTTTTTTGTTTCTTTTATTTTTTTTACATAAGTTTGGTTTCTCATACACTTATATTTATACACTAAACATGCATTTAATATTAATACACTAAACATGTATTTAATATTAATACACTAAACAAGTATTTAATATTAGTACAAAAACATGTATTTAATTTTAATAAACTAAACATATATTTAATATTAATACACTAAACATGTATTTAATATTAATACAAAAACATGTATTTAATTCTAATAAACTTAACATATATTTAATATTAATACACTAAACATGTATTAAATATTCATACACTAAACATTTATTTAATATTCATTCAATAAACATGTAGTTATTATTCTTACACTTAATATGTATTTAATATTAATACAAAAACATGTATTTAATTTTAATAAACTAATCATATATTTAATATTAATACACTAAACATGTATTTAATATTTTTACACTAAACGTGTATTTAATATTTATACACTAAAAGTGTATTTAATATTAATACACTAAACATGTATTTAATATTAATACACTAAACATGTATTTAATATTTATACACTAAACATGTATTTAATATTCATACACTAAACATGTATTTAATATTAATACACTAAACATGTATTTAATATTTATACACTAAACATGTATTTAATATTCATAAACTAAACATGTATTTAACATTTATACACTAAACATCTATTTAATATTCATACACTAAACATGTAGTTATTATTTATACACTAATCATGTATTTAATATTAATACACTAAACATGTATTTAATATTAATACACTAAACATGTATTTAATATTTATACATTAATCATGTATTTAATATTAATACTCTAATCATGTATTTAATATTTATACACTAAACATGTATTTAATATTAATACACTAATCATCGATTTAATATTAATACTCTGATCATGTATTTAATATTTATACAATAAATATAGATTTAATATTTATACACTTAACATGTATTTAATATAAATACAAAAACATGTATTTAATTTTAATAAATTAACCATATATTTAATATTATTACACTAAACGTGTATTTAATATTTATACACTAAACATGTATTTAATATTTGTACACTAAATATGTATTTAATATTCATACATTAAACATGTATTTAATATTCATACACAAAACATGTATTTAATATTTATACACTAAACATCTATTTAACATTCATACACTAAACATGTATTTAATATTAATACACTGATTATGTATTTAATAATCATATACTAAACGTATATGTAATTATACACTAATCATATATTTAATTTTCATATAGTAAACATTTATTTAATATTTATACACTAAACATGTATTTAATATTAATACACTGAACATGTATTTAATATTAATACACTAAACATGTATTTAATATTTAAACACTAAACATGTATTTAATATTCATACACTAAACATGTATTTAATATTAATACACTAAACATGTATTTAATATTTATACACTAAACATGTATTTAATATTAATACAAAACATGTATTTAATTTTAATAAACTAAATATATATTTAATATTAATACACTAAACTTGTATTTAATATTCATAAACTAAACGTGTATTTAATATTCATACACTAAACATGTATTTAATATTAATACAAAAACATGTATTTAAGTTTAATAAATTAAACATATATTTAATATTAATACACTAAACATGTATTTAATATTTATACACTAAACATGTATTTAATATTTATACACTAAACATGTATTTAATATTCATACACTAAACATGTATTTAATATTAATACACTGAACATGTATTTAATAATCATATACCAAACATATATGTAATTATATACTAATCATATATTTAATATTCATACAGTAAACATGTATTTATTATCCTCTTAATAAGGCACACTTGGAAATAATGAATTTCTTTATGTGTGCAGTTGCGGCAGAAGTCCACAGGAGGGCGCACGTTCCCTCTTAATAAGTCCGGTCCTCTCCGTCTCTCTCTCTCTCTTTTTCCTTTTTTTTTGTTTCTTTTATTTTTTTTTACATACGTTTGGTTTCTCATACACTTATATTTATACACTAAACATATATTTAATATTAATACACTAAACATGTATTTAATATTTATACACTAAACATGTATTTAATATTTATACACTAAACATGTATTTAATATTAATACAAAAACATGTATTTAATTTTAATAAACTAAACATATGTTTAATATTAATACACTAAACATGTATTTAATATTAATACAAAAACATGTATTTAATTTTAATAAACTAAACATATATTTAATATTCATACACTAAACATGTTTTTAATATTAATACACTAAACATGTATTTAATATTAATACACTAAACATGTATTTAATAATTATAAAAAAAATGGAATTTAATAATAGACTAAACATGTATTTAATATGTTCACACTAAACTTGTATTTAACATTCATACACTAAACATGTATTTAATATTCATACACTAAACATGTATTTAATATTAATACACTAAACATGTATTTAATATGTATACAGTAAACATGTATTGAATATTCATACACTAAACATGTATATAATATTCATACACTAAACATGTATTTAATATTCATACAATAAACATGTAGTTATTATTCTTACACTTAATATGTATTTAATATTAATACAAAAACATGTATTTATGTTTAATAAACTAAACATATATTTAATATTTATACACTAAACATGTATTTAATATTAATACAAAAACATGTATTTAATTTTAATACACTAAACATATATTTAATATTAATACACTAAACATGTATTTAACATTCATACACTAAACATGTATTCAACATTTTTACACTAAACATGTTTTTAATATTAATAGACTAAACATGTATTTAATATTAATACAAAAACATGTATTTAATTTTAATAAACTAAACATTTAATATTAATACACTAAACATGTATTTAATATTCATACACTAAACATGTAGTTATTATTCATACACTAAACATGTATTTAATATTCATACACTAAACATGTAGTTATTATTCATACACTAAACATGTATTTAATATTAATACACTAAACCTGTATTTAATATTTATACACTAAACATGTATTTAATATTAATACACTAAATATGTATTTAATATGTATACAGTAAACATGTATTTAATATTCATACACTAAACATGTATTTAATATTAATACACTAAACATGTATTTAATATTTATACACTAAACATGTATTTAATATTAATACAAAAACATGTATTTAATTTTAATAAACTAAACATATATTTAATATTCATACACTAAACATATATTTAACATTTATACACTAAACATGAATTTAATATTAATACACTAAACATGTATTTGAGATTTATACACTTAACATGTATTTAATATTAATACAAAAACATGTATTTAATTTTAATAAACTAAACACATATTTAATATTATTACACTAAACATGTATTTAATATTTATACACTAAACATGTATTTAATATTCATACACTAAACATTTAGTTATTATTTATACACTAAACATGTATTTAATATTAATACACTAAACATGTATTTAATATTAATACACTAAACATGTATTTAATATTTATACATTAATCATGTATTTAATATTAATACTCTAATCATGTATTTAATATTTATACACTAAATATGTATTTAATATTTATACACTTAACATGTATTTAATAATTATACACGAAACATGTATTTAATATTTATACACTAAACATGTATTTAATATTCATACATTAAACATGCATTTAATATTCATACACTAAAAATTTAGTTATTATTTATACACTTAACATGTATTTAATATTAATACACTAAACATGTATTTAATATTAATATACTAAACCTGTATTTAATATTTATACATTAATCATGTATTTAATATTAATACTCTAATCATGTATTTAATATTTATACACAAAACATGTATTTAATATTTATACACTAAACATGTATTTAATATTCATACATTAAACATGTATTTAATATTCATAGACTAAACATGTATTTAATATTAATACACTGAACATGTATTTAATATTAATACACTGATTATGTATTTAATATTAATACACTGATTATGTATTTAATAATCATATACTAAACGTATATGTAATT
Organism: Nerophis ophidion; assembly: GCF_033978795.1. Taxonomy (NCBI): domain Eukaryota; kingdom Metazoa; phylum Chordata; class Actinopteri; order Syngnathiformes; family Syngnathidae; genus Nerophis; species Nerophis ophidion. The sequence goes on from NW_026906952.1 coordinate 2,014,757, forward strand.
ATACACTAATCATATATTTAATTTTTATACAGTAAACATGTATTTAATATTTATACACTAAACATGTATTTAATATTCATACACTAAACATGTATTTAATATTAATACACTGAACATGTATTTAATAATCATATACTAAACGTATATGTAATCATATACTAATCATATATTTAATATTCATACAGTAAACATGTATTTATTATCCTCTAAATAAGGCACACTTGGAAATAATGAATTTCTTTATGTGTGCAGTTGCGGCAAAACTCCACAGGAGGGCGGACGTTCCCTCTTAATAAGTCCGGTCCTCTCCGTCTCTCTCTCTCTCTTTTTCCTTTTTTTTTGTTTCTTTTATTTTTTTTTACATAAGTTTGGTTTCTCATACACTTATATTTATACACTAAACATGTATTTAATATTAATACACTAAACATGTATTTAATATTTATACACTAAACATGTATTTAATATTAATACATTAAACATGTATTTAATATTCATACACTAAACATGTATTTAATATTCATACATTAAACATGTATTTAATATTTATACACTAAACATGTATTTAATATTCATACACGAAACATGTATTTAATGTTTATACACTAAACATTTATTTAATATTCTTATATTCATACATTAAACATGTATTTAATATTCATACACTAAACATGTATTTAATATTTATACACTAAACATGTATTTAATATTCATACACTAAACATGTATTTAATATTCATACACTAAACATGTATTTAATATTCATACACTAAACATGTATTTAATAATCGTATACTAAACGTACATGTAATTATACACTAATCATATATTTAATTTTCTACAGTAAACATGTATTTAATATTTATACACTAAACATGTATTTAATATTCATACACTAAACATGTGTTTAATATTAATACACTGAACATGTATTTAATAATCATATACTAAACGTATATGCAATCATATACTAATCATATATTTAATATTCATACAGTAACCATATATTTAATATTATTACACTAAACGTGTATTTAATATTTATACACTAAACATGTATTTAATATTATTACACTAAACATGTATTTAATATTTATACACTAAACATGTATTTAATATTCATACACTAAACATTCAGTTATTATTTATACACTAAACATGTATTTAATATTAATACAATAAACATGTATTTAATATTAATACACTAAACATGTATTTAATATTAATAGACTAAACATGTATTTAATATTTATACACTAATCATCTATTTAATATTAATACTCTGATCATGTATTTAATATTTATACAATAAATATAGATTTAATATTTATACACTTAACATGTATTTAATATTTACACACGAAACATGTATTTAATATTTGTACACTAAACATGTATTTAATATTCATACATTAAACATGTATTTAGTATTCATATATTAAACATGTATTTAATATTCATACACTAAACATGTATTTAATATTCATACACGAAACTTGTATTTAATATTTATACACTACACATGTATTTAATATTCATACATTAAACATGTATTTAATATTCATACACTAAACATGTATTTAATATTTATACACTAAACATGTATTTAATATTCATACACTAAACATCTATTTAATATTCATACACTAAACATGTATTTAATATTAATACACTGATTATGTATTTAATAATCATATACTAAACGTATATGTAATTATACACTAATCATATATTTAATTTTCATATAGTAAACATGTATTTAATATTCATACACGAAACATGTATTTAATATTAATACACTAAACATGTATTTAATATTTATACACTAAACATGTATTTAATATTCATACACTAAACATGTATTTAATATTAATACACTAAACATGTATTTAATATTTATACACTAAACATGTATTTAATATTAATACAAAACATGTATTTAATTTTAATAAACTAAATATATATTTAATATTAATACACTAAACTTGTATTTAATATTCATAAACTAAACGTGTATTTAATATTCATACACTAAACATGTATTTAATATTAATACAAAAACATGTATTTAAGTTTAATAAACTAAACATATATTTAATATTAATACACTAAACATGTATTTAATATTTATACACCAAACATGTATTTAATATTCATACACTAAACATGTATTTAATATTAATACACTGAACATGTATTTAATAATCATATACCAAACATATATGTAATTATATACTCATCATATATTTAATATTCATACAGTAAACATGTATTTATTATCCTCTAAATAAGGCACACTTGGAAATAATGAATTTCTTTATGTGTGTAGTTGCGGCAAAACTCCACAGGAGGGCGCACGTTCCCTCTTAATAAGTCCGGTCCTCTCCGTCTCTCTCTCTCTTTCTCTCTTTTTCATTTTTTTTTGTTTCTTTTATTTTTTTTACATAAGTTTGGTTTCTCATACACTTATATTTATACACTAAACATGTATTTAATATTAATACACTAAACGTGTCTTTAATATTAATACACTAAACATGTATTTAATATTAGTACAAAAACATGTATTTAATTTTAATAAACTAAACATATATTTAATATTAATACACTAAACATGTATTTAATATTAATACAAAAACATGTATTTAATTCTAATAAACTAAACATATATTTAATATTAATACACTAAACATGTATTAAATATTCATACACTAAACATTTATTTAATATTCATTCAATAAACATGTAGTTATTATTCTTACACTTAATATGTATTTAATATTAATACAAAAACATGTATTTAATTTTAATAAACTAATCATATATTTAATATTAATACACTAAACATGAATTTAATATTTTTACACTAAACGTGTATTTAATATTTATACACTAAAAGTGTATTTAATATTAATACACTAAACATGTATTTAATATTAATACACTAAACATGTATTTAATATTTATACACTAAACATGTATTTAATATTCATACACTAAACATGTATTTAATATTAATACACTAAACATGTATTTAATATTTATACACTAAACATGTATTTAATATTCATAAACTAAACATGTATTTAACATTTATACACTAAACATGTATTTAATATTCATACACTAAACATGTATTTATTATTTATACACTAAACATGTATTTAATATTAATACACTAAACATGTATTTAATATTTATACAGTAAACATGTATTGAATGTTCATACACTAAACATGTATTTAATATTACATAAAACATGTATTTAATATTCATACACTAAACATGTATTTAACATTTATACACTAAACATGTTTTTAATATTAATACACTAAACATGTATTTAATATTAATACAAAAACATGTATTTAATTTTAATAAACTGAACATATATTTAATATTTATACATTAAACATGTATTTAACATTTATACACTAAACATGTATTTAATATTAATACACTAAAAGTGTATTTAATATTTATACACTAAACATGTATTTAATATTAATACACTAAACATGTATTTAATATTTATACACTGAACATGTATTTAATATTCATACACTAAACATGTAGTTATTATTTATACACTAAATATGTATTTAATATTAATATTGTAAACATGTATTAAATATTTATACACTAAACATGTATTTAATATTCATAAAATAAACATGTAGTTATTATTCTTACACTTAATATGTATTTAATATTAATACAAAAACATGTATTTAATTTTAATAAACTAAACATATATTTAATATTAATACACTAAACATGTATTTAATATTTATACACTAAACATGTATTTAATATTCATACACTAAACATGTAGTTATTATTTATACACTAAACATGTATTTAATATTAATACAGTAAACGTGTATTAAATATTAATACAAAAACATGTATTTAATTTTAATAAACTAAACATATATTTAATATTAATACACTAAACATGTATTTAACATTTATACACTAAACATGTTTTTAATATTAATACACTAAACATGTATTTAATATTAATACAAAAACATGTATTTAATCTTAATAAACTGAACATATATTTAATATTTATACATTAAACATGTATTTAACATTTATACAGTAAAAATGTATTTGATATTAATACACTAAACATGTATTTAATATTTATACACTAAACATGTATTTAATATTAATACAAAAACATGTATTTAATTTTTAATAAACTAAACACATATTTAATATTAAAACACTAAACATGTATTTAATATTTATACACTAAACATGTATTTAATATTCATACACTAAACATTTATTTATTATTCATACACTAAACATGTATTTAATATTAATACAGTAAACATGTATTAAATATTTATGCACTAAACATGTATTTAATATTCATTCAATAAACATGTAGTCATTATTCTTACACTTAACATGTATTTAATATTAATACAAAAACATGTATTTAATTTTAATAAACTAACCATATATTTAATATTATTACACTAAACGTGTATTTAATATTTATACACTAAACATGTATTTAATATTATTACACTAAACATGTATTTAATATTTATACACTAAACATGTATTTAATATTCATACACTAAACATTCAGTTATTATTTATACACTAAACATGTATTTAATATTAATACAATAAACATGTATTTAATATTAATACACTAAACATGTATTTAATATTAATACACTAAACATGTATTTAATATTTATACACTAATCATCGATTTAATATTAATACTCTGATCATGTATTTAATATTTATACAATAAATATAGATTTAATATTTATACACTTAACATGTATTTAATATTAATACAAAAACATGTATTTAATTTTAATAAACTAACCATATATTTAATATTATTACACTAAACGTGTATTTAATATTTATACACTAAACATGTATTTAATATTTGTACACTAAACATCTATTAAATATTCATACACTAAACATGTATTTAATATTAATACACTGATTATGTATTCAATAATCATATACTAAACGTATATGTAATTATACACTAATCATATATTTAATTTTCATATAGTAAACATGTATTTAATATTTATACACTAAACATGTATTTAATATTAATACAAAACATGTATTTAATTTTAATAAACTAAATATATATTTAATATTAATACACTAAACTTGTATTTAATATTCATAAACTAAACGTGTATTTAATATTCATACACTAAACATGTATTTAATATTAATACAAAAACATGTATTTAAGTTTAATAAACTAAACATATATTTGATATTAATACACTAAACATGTATTTAATATTCATACTCTAAACATGTATTTAATATTTATACACTAAACATGTATTTAATATTCATACACTAAACATGTATTTAATATTAATACACTGAACATGTATTTAATAATCATATACCAAACATATATGTAATTATATACTAATCATATATTTAATATTCATACAGTAAACATGTATTTATTATCCTCTTAATAAGGCACACTTGGAAATAATGAATTTCTTTATGTGTGCAGTTGCGGCAGAAGTCCACAGGAGGGCGCACGTTCCCTCTTAATAAGTCCGGTCCTCTCCGTCTCTCTCTCTCTCTTTTTCATTTTTTTTTGTTTCTTTTATTTTTTTTTTACATACGTTTGGTTTCTCATACACTTATATTTATACACTAAACATATATTTAATATTAATACACTAAACATGTATTTAATATTTATACACTAAACATGTATTTAATATTTATACACTAAACATGTATTTAATATTAATACAAAAACATGTATTTAATTTTAATAAACTAAACATATATTTAATATTAATACACTAAACATGTATTTAATATTCATACACTAAACATGTATTTAATATTCATACACTAAACATGTATTTAATATTAATACACTAAACATGTATTTAATATTAATACAAAAACATGTATTTAATTTTAATAAACTAAACATATATTTAATATTCATACACTAAACATGTTTTTAATATTAATACACTAAACATGTATTTAATATTTATACATTAATCATGTATTTAATATTAATACTCTAATCATGTATTTAATATTTATACACAAAACATGTATTTAATATTTATACACTAAACATGTATTTAATATGTATACAGTAAACATGTATTTAATATTCATACACTAAACATGTATTTAATATTCATACATTAAACATGTATTTAATATTTATACACTAAACATGTATTTAATATTCATACACTAAACATGTATTTAATATTAATACACTGATTATGTATTTAATATTAATACACTGATTATGTATTTAATAATCATATACTAAACGTATATGTAATTATACACTAATCATATATTTAATTTTCATACAGTAAACATGTATTTAATATTTATACACTAAACATGTATTTAATATTCATACACTAAACATGTATTTAATATTAATACACTGAACATGTATTTAATAATCATATACTAAACGTATATGTAATCATATACTAATCATATATTTAATATTCATACAGTAAACATGTATTTATTATCCTCTAAATAAGGCACACTTGGAAATAATGAATTTCTTTATGTGTGTAGTTGCGGCAAAACTCCACAGGAGGGCGCACGTTCCCTCTTAATAAGTCCGGTCCTCTCCGTCTCTCTCTCTCTCTCTCTCTTTTTCATTTTTTTTTTGTTTCTTTTATTTTTTTTACATAAGTTTGGTTTCTCATACACTTATATTTATACACTAAACATGTATTTAATATTAATACACTAAACATGTATTTAATATTAATACACTAAACATGTATTTAAAATTAGTACAAAAACATGTATTTAATTTTAATAAACTAAACATATATTTAATATTAATACACTAAACATGTATTTAATATTAATACAAAAACATGTATTTAATTCTAATAAACTAAACATATATTTAATATTAATACACTAAACATGTATTAAATATTCATACACTAAACATGTATTTAATATTCATTCAATAAACATGTAGTTATTATTCTTACACTTAATATGTATTTAATATTAATACAAAAACATGTATTTAATTTTAATAAACTAATCATATATTTAATATTAATACACTAAACATGTATTTAATATTTTTACACTAAACGTGTATTTAATATTTATACACTAAAAGTGTATTTAATATTAATACACTAAACATGTATTTAATATTAATACACTAAACATGTATTTAATATTTATACACTAAACATGTATTTAATATTCATACACTAAACATGTATTTAATATTAATACACTAAACATGTATTTAATATTCATACACTAAACATGTATTTAATATTCATAAACTAAACATGTATTTAACATTTATACACTAAACATGTATTTAATATTCATACACTAAACATGTATTTAATATTTATACAGTAAACATGTATTGAATATTCATACACTAAACATGTATTTAATATTACACAAAACATGTATTTAATATTCATACACTAAACATGTATTTAACATTTATACACTAAACATGTTTTTAATATTAATACACTAAAAGTGTATTTAATATTTATACACTAAACATGTATTTAATATTAATACAAAAACATGTATTTAATTTTAATAAACTAAACATTTATTTAATATTAATACACTAAACATGTATTTAATATTTATACACTGAACATGTATTTAATATTCATACACTAAACATGTAGTTATTATTTATACACTAAATATGTATTTAATATTAATACAGTAAACATGTATTACATATTTATACACTAGACATGTATTTAATATTCATAAAATAAACATGTAGTTATTATTCTTACACTTAATATGTATTTAATATTAATACAAAAACATGTATTTAATTTTAATAAACTAAATATATATTTAATATTAATACACTAAACATGTATTTAATATTTATACACTAAACATGTATTTAATATTCATACACTAAACATGTAGTTATTATTTATACACTAAACATGTATTTAATATTAATACAGTAAACTTGTATTAAATATTAATACAAAAACATGTATTTAATTTTAATAAACTAAACATATATTTAATATTAATACACTAAACATGTATTTAACATTCATACACTAAACATGTTTTTAATATTAATACACTAAACATGTATTTAATATTAATACAAAAACATGTATTTAATTTTAATAAACTGAACATATATTTAATATTTATACATTAAACATGTATTTAACATTTATACAGTAAAAATGTATTTGATATTAATACACTAAACATGTATTTAATATTTATACACTAAACATGTATTTAATATTAATACAAAAACATGTATTTAATTTTTAATAAACTAAACATTTATTTAATATTAATACACTAAACATGTATTTAATATTTATACACTGAACATGGGTTTAATATTCATACACTAAACATGAAGTTATTATTTATACACTAAATATGTATTTAATATTAATACAGTAAACATGTATTAAATATTTATACACTAAACATGTATTTAATATTCATAAAATAAACATGTAGTTATTATTCTTACACTTAATATGTATTTAATATCAATACACTGAACATGTATTTAATAATCATATACCAAACATATATGTAATTATATACTAATCATATATTTAATATTCATACAGTAAACATTTATTTAATATTAATACACTGAACATGTATTTAATAATCATATACTAAACGTATATGTAATTATATACTAATCATATATTTAATATTCATACAGTAAACATGTATTTATTATCCTCTAAATAAGGCACACTTGGAAATAATGAATTTCTTTATGTGGGCAGTTGCGGCAGAAGTCCACAGGAGGGCGCACGTTCCCTCTTAATAAGTCCGGTCCTCTCCGTCTCTCTCTCTCTCTCTCTCTTTTTCATTTTTTTTTTGTTTCTTTTATTTTTTTTACATAAGTTTGGTTTCTCATACACTTATATTTATACACTAAACATGTATTTAATATTAATACACTAAACATGTATTTAATATTAATACACTAAACATGTATTTAAAATTAGTACAAAAACATGTATTTAATTTTAATAAACTAAACATATATTTAATATTAATACACTAAACATGTATTTAATATTAATACAAAAACATGTATTTAATTCTAATAAACTAAACATATATTTAATATTAATACACTAAACATGTATTAAATATTCATACACTAAACATGTATTTAATATTCATTCAATAAACATGTAGTTATTATTCTTACACTTAATATGTATTTAATATTAATACAAAAACATGTATTTAATTTTAATAAACTAATCATATATTTAATATTAATACACTAAACATGTATTTAATATTTTTACACTAAACGTGTATTTAATATTTATACACTAAAAGTGTATTTAATATTAATACACTAAACATGTATTTAATATTAATACACTAAACATGTATTTAATATTTATACACTAAACATGTATTTAATATTCATACACTAAACATGTATTTAATATTAATACACTAAACATGTATTTAATATTCATACACTAAACATGTATTTAATATTCATAAACTAAACATGTATTTAACATTTATACACTAAACATGTATTTAATATTCATACACTAAACATGTATTTAATATTTATACAGTAAACATGTATTGAATATTCATACACTAAACATGTATTTAATATTACACAAAACATGTATTTAATATTCATACACTAAACATGTATTTAACATTTATACACTAAACATGTTTTTAATATTAATACACTAAAAGTGTATTTAATATTTATACACTAAACATGTATTTAATATTAATACAAAAACATGTATTTAATTTTAATAAACTAAACATTTATTTAATATTAATACACTAAACATGTATTTAATATTTATACACTGAACATGTATTTAATATTCATACACTAAACATGTAGTTATTATTTATACACTAAATATGTATTTAATATTAATACAGTAAACATGTATTACATATTTATACACTAGACATGTATTTAATATTCATAAAATAAACATGTAGTTATTATTCTTACACTTAATATGTATTTAATATTAATACAAAAACATGTATTTAATTTTAATAAACTAAATATATATTTAATATTAATACACTAAACATGTATTTAATATTTATACACTAAACATGTATTTAATATTCATACACTAAACATGTAGTTATTATTTATACACTAAACATGTATTTAATATTAATACAGTAAACTTGTATTAAATATTAATACAAAAACATGTATTTAATTTTAATAAACTAAACATATATTTAATATTAATACACTAAACATGTATTTAACATTCATACACTAAACATGTTTTTAATATTAATACACTAAACATGTATTTAATATTAATACAAAAACATGTATTTAATTTTAATAAACTGAACATATATTTAATATTTATACATTAAACATGTATTTAACATTTATACAGTAAAAATGTATTTGATATTAATACACTAAACATGTATTTAATATTTATACACTAAACATGTATTTAATATTAATACAAAAACATGTATTTAATTTTTAATAAACTAAACATTTATTTAATATTAATACACTAAACATGTATTTAATATTTATACACTGAACATGGGTTTAATATTCATACACTAAACATGAAGTTATTATTTATACACTAAATATGTATTTAATATTAATACAGTAAACATGTATTAAATATTTATACACTAAACATGTATTTAATATTCATAAAATAAACATGTAGTTATTATTCTTACACTTAATATGTATTTAATATCAATACACTGAACATGTATTTAATAATCATATACCAAACATATATGTAATTATATACTAATCATATATTTAATATTCATACAGTAAACATTTATTTAATATTAATACACTGAACATGTATTTAATAATCATATACTAAACGTATATGTAATTATATACTAATCATATATTTAATATTCATACAGTAAACATGTATTTATTATCCTCTAAATAAGGCACACTTGGAAATAATGAATTTCTTTATATGTGCAGTTGCGGCAGAAGTCCACAGGAGGACGCACGTTCCCTCTTAATATGCCCGGTCCTCTCCGTCTCTCTCTCTCTCTTTTTCCTTTTTTTTTGTTTCTTTTATTTTTTTTTTACATAAGTTTGGTTTCTCATACACTTATATTTATACACTAAATATGTATTTAATATTAATACACTAAACATGTATTTAATATTTATACACTAAACATGTATTTAATATTAATACAAAACATGTATTTAATTTTAATACACTAAACATATATTTAATATTAATACACTAAACATGTATTTAACATTCATACACTAAACATGTATTTAACATTCATACACTAAACATGTATTTAATATTTATACACTAAACATGTTTTTAATATTAATACACTAAACATGTATTTAATATTAATACAAAAACATGTATTTAATTTTAATAAACCAAACATTTAATATGAATACACTAAACATGTAGTTATTATCTATACACTAAACATGTATTTAATATTTATACACTAAACATGTATTTAATATTCATACACTAAACATGTATTTAATGTTCATACATTAAATATGTATTTAATATTTATACACTAAACATGTATTTAATATTCATACACGAAACTTGTATTTAATATTTATACACTACACATGTATTTAATATTCATACATTAAACATGTATTTAATATTCATACACTAAACATGTATTTAATATTTATACACTAAACATGTATTTAATATTCATACACTAAACATGTATTTAATATTCATACACTAAACATGTATTTAATATTAATACACTGATTATGTATTTAATAATCATATACTTAACATATATGTAATTATACACTAATCATATATTTAATTTTCATACAGTAAACATGTATTTAATATTTATACACTAAACATGTATTTAATATTCATACACTAAACATGTATTTAATATTAATACACTGAACATGTATTTAATATTAATACACTAAACATGTATTTAATATTTATACACTAAACATGTAATTATTATTCATACACTAAACATGCATTTAATATTAATACACTAAACATGTAGTTATTATTCATACACTAAACATGTATTTAATATTTATACACTAAACATGTAATTATTATTCATACACTAAACATGCATTTAATATTAATACACTAAACATGTAATTATTATTCATACACTAATTATGTATTTAATATTAATACACTAAACATGTATTTAATATGTATGCACTAAACATGTATTTAATATTAATACAAAAACATGTATTTAATTTTAATAAACTAAATATATATTTAATATTAATACACTAAACATGTATTTAATATTAATACACTAAACATGTATTTAATAATTATACACTAAAATGGAATTTAATAATAGACTAAACATGTATTTAATATTTTCACACTAAACTTGTATTTAATATTCATACACTAAACATGTATTTAATAGTCATACACTAAACATGTAGTTATTATTCATACACTAAACATGTATTTAATATTAATACACTAAACATGTATTTAATATTTATAAACTAAACATGTATTTAATATTTATACACTAAACATTTATTTAATATTAATACAAAAACATGTATTTAATTTTAATAAACTAAATATAAATTTAATATTAATACACTAAACATGTATTTAATATTCATAAACTAAACAATATTTATACACTAAACATGTATTTAATATTCATACACTAAACATGTAGTTATTATTCGTACACTAAACATGTATTTAATATTAATACAATAAACCTGTATTTATTATTTATACACTAAACATGTAGTTATTATTCATACACTAAACATGTATTTAATATTAATATACTAAACATGTATTTAATATTTATAAACTAAACATGTATTTAATATTTATACACTAAACATGTATTTAATATTAATACAAAAACATGTATTTAATTTTCATAAACTAAATATAAATTTTATATTAATACACTAAACATGTATTTAATATTAATACACTGAGCATGTATTTAATAATCATATACCAAACATATATGTAATTATATACTAATCATATATTTAATATTCATACAGTAAACATGTATTTATTATCCTCTAAATAAGGCACACTTGGAAATAATGAATTTCTTTATGTGGGCAGTTGCGGCAGAAGTCCACAGGAGGGCGCACGTTCCCTCTTAATAAGTCCGGTCCTCTCCGTCTCTCTCTCTCTTTTTCCTTTTTTTTGTTTCTTTTATTTTTTTTTACATAAGTTTGGTTTCTCATACACTTATATTTATACACTAAACATGTATTTAATATTAATACACTAAACATGTATTTAATATTTATACACTAAACATGTATTTAATATTAATACAAAAACATGTATTTAAGTTTAATAGACTAAATATAAATTTAATATTAATACACTAAACATGTATTTAATATTCATAAACTAAACAATATTTATACACTAAACATGTATTTAATATTCATACACTAAACATTTAGTTATTATTTATACACTAAACATGGATTTCATATTAATACACTAAACCTGTATTTAATATTTATACACTAAACATGTAGTTATTATTCATACACTAAACATGTATTTAATATTAATACACTAAACATGTATTTAATATTCATACACTAAACATGTATTTAATATTAATACAAAAACATGTATTTAATTTTAATAAACTAAATATAAATTTAATATTAATACACTAAACATGTATTTAATATTCATACACTAAACATGTAGTTATTATTCATACACTAAACATGTATTTAATATTTATACACTAAACATGTATTTAATATTTATACACTAAATATGTATTCATTATATCCACTAAACATGTATTTAATATTCATAAACTAAACATGTATTTAATATTCATACACTAAACGTGTATTTAATATTCATACACTAAACATGTATTTAATATTAATACAAAAACATGTATTTAAGTTTAATAAACTAAACATATATTTAATATTAATACACTAAACATGTATTTAATATTCATACACTAAACATGTATTTAATATTCATACACTAAACATGTATTTAATATTCATACACTAAACATGTATTTAATATTCATGCACTAAACATGTATTTAATATTAATACATTAAACATGTATTTAATATTTATACACTAAACATGTATTTAATATTAATACAAAAACATGTATTTAATTTTAATAAACTAAACATATATTTAATATTTATACACTAAACATATATTTAACATTTATACACTAAACATGAATTTCATATTAATACACTAAACATGTATTTGAGATTTATACACTTAACAAGTATTTAATATTAATACAAAAACATGTATTTAATTTTAATAAACTAAATATATATTTAATATTATTACACTAAAGATGTATTTAATATTTATACACTAAACATGTATTTAATATTCATACACTAAACATTTAATATCAATACACTAAACAAGTATATAATATTAATACACTAAACATGTATTTAATATTCATACACTAAACATGTATTTTATATTCATACATTAAACATGTATTTAATATTCATACACTAAACATGTATTTAATATTCATACACAAAACTTGTATTTAATATTTATACACTACACATGTATTTAATATTCATACATTAAACATGTATTTAATATTCATACACTAAACATGTATTTAATATTTATACACTAAACATGTATTTAATATTCATACACTAAACATGTATTTAATATTCATACACTAAACATGTATTTAATATTAATACACTGATTATGTATTTAATAATCATATACTTAACGTATATGTAATTATACACTAATCATATATTTAATTTTCATACAGTAAACATGTATTTAATATTTATACACTAAACATGTATTTAATATTCATACACTAAACATGTATTTAAAATTAATACACTGAACATGTATTTAATATTAATACACTAAACATGTATTTAATATTTATACACTAAACATGTAATTATTATTCATACACTAAACATGCATTTAATATTAATACACTAAACATGTAGTTATTATTCATACACTAAACATGTATTTAATATTAATACACTAAACATGTATTTAATATTTATGCACTAAACATGTATTTAATATTAATACAAAAACATGTATTTAATTTTAATAAACTAAATATATATTTAATATTAATACACTAAACATGTATTTAATATTAATACACTAAACATGTATTTAATAATTATACACTAAAATGGAATTTAATAATAGACTAAACATGTATTTAATATTTTCACACTAAACTTGTATTTAACATTCATACACTAAACATGTATTTAATATTCATACACTAAACATGTATTTAATATTAATACACTAAACATGTATTTAATATTTATAAACTAAACATGTATTTAATATTTATACACTAAACATTTATTTAATATTAATACAAAAACATGTATTTAATTTTAATAAACTAAATATAAATTTAATATTAATACACTAAACATGTATTTAATATTCATAAACTAAACAATATTTATACACTAAACATGTATTTAATATTCATACACTAAACATGTAGTTATTATTCATACACTAAACATGTATTTAATATTAATACAATAAACCTGTATTTATTATTTATACACTAAACATGTAGTTATTATTCATAAACTAAACATGGATTTAATATTAATATACTAAACATGTATTTAATATTTATAAACTAAACATGTATTTAATATTTATACACTAAACATGTATTTAATATTAATACAAAAACATGTATTTAATTTACATAAACTAAATATAAATTTTATATTAATACACTAAACATGTATTTAATATTAATACACTGAACATGTATTTAATAATCATATACCAAACATATATGTAATTATATACTAATCATATATTTAATATTCATACAGTAAACATGTATTTATTATCCTCTAAATAAGGCACACTTGGAAATAATGAATTTCTTTATGTGGGCAGTTGCGGCAGAAGTCCACAGGAGGGCGCACGTTCCCTCTTAATATGCCCGGTCCTCTCCTTCTCTCTCTCTCTCTTTTTCCTTTTTTTTTGTTTATTTTATTTTTTTTTACATAAGTTTGGTTTCTCATACACTTATATTTATACACTAAACATGTATTTAATATTAATAAACCAAACATGTATTTAATATTTATACACTAAACATGTATTTAATATTAATACAAAAACATGTATTTAAGTTTAATAAACTAAACATATATTTAATATTAATACACTAAACATGTATTTAATATTTATACACAAACATGTATTTAATATTCATACACTAAACATGTATTTAATATTCATACACTAAACATGTATTTAATATTCATACACTAAACATGTATTTAATATTTATACACTAAACATGTATTTAATATTAATACAAAAACATGTATATAATTTTAATAAACTAAATATAAATTTAATATTAATACACTAAACATGTGTTTAATATTAATACACTAAACACGTATTTAATATTTATAAACTAAACATGTATTTAATATTTATACACTAAACATGTATTTAATATTAATACAAAAACATGTATATAATTTTAATAAACTAAATATAAATTTAATATTAATACACTAAACATGTATTTAATATTCATAAACTAAACAATATTCATACACTAAACATGTATTTAATATTCATAGACTAAACATGTAGTTATTATTCATACACTAAACATGTATTTAATATTAATACACTAAACCTATATTTAATATTTATACACTAAACATGTAGTTATTATTCATACACTAAACATGTATTTAATGTTAATACACTAAACATGTATTTAATATTTACAAACTAAACATGTATTTAATATTTATACACTAAACATGTATTTAATATTAATACAAAAACATGTATTTAATTTTAATAAACTAAATATAAATTTAATATTAATACACTAAACATGTATTTAATATTCATAAATTAAACAATATTTATACACTAAACATGTATTTAATATTCATACACTAAACATGTATTTAATATTAATACACAAAACCTGTATTTAATATTTATACACTAAACATGTATTTAATATTAATACACTAAACATGTATTTAATATTTATACACTAAACATGTATTTAATATTAATACACTAAATATGTATTTATTATATAGCCACTAAACATGTATTTAATATTCATAAACTAAATATGTATTTAATATTCATACACTAAACATGTATTTAATATTCATACACTAAACATGTATTTAATATTAATACACTGAACATGTATTTAATATTAATACACTAAACATGTATTTAATATTCATACACTAAACATGTATTTAATGTTCATACATTAAATATGTATTTAATATTTATACACTAAACATGTATTTAATATTCATACACTAAACATGTATTTAATATTAATACAAAAACATGTATTTAAGTTTAATAAACTAAACATATATTTAATATTAATACACTAAACATGTATTTAATATTTATACACAAACATGTATTTAATATTCATACACTAAACATGTATTTAATATTCATACACTAAACATGTATTTAATATTCATACACTAAACATGTATTTAATATTAATACAAAAAACATGTATATAATTTTAATAAACTAAATATAAATTTAATATTAATACACTAAACATGTGTTTAATATTAATACACTAAACACGTATTTAACATTTATAAACTAAACATGTATTTAATATTTATACACTAAACATGTATTTAATATTAATACAAAAACATGTATATAATTTTAATAAACTAAATATAAATTTAATATTAATACACTAGACATGTATTTAATATTCATAAACTAAACAATATTTATACACTAAACATGTATTTAATATTCATACACTAAACATGTAGTTATTATTCATACACTAAACATGTATTTAATATTAATACACTAAACCTATATTTAATATTTATACACTAAACATGTAGTTATTATTCATACACTAAACATGTATTTAATGTTAATACACTAAACATGTATTTAATATTTACAAACTAAACATGTATTTAATATTTATACACTAAACATGTATTTAATATTAATACAAAAACATGTATTTAATTTTAATAAACTAAATATAAATTTAATATTAATACACTAAACATGTATTTAATATTCATAAATCAAACAATATTTATACACTAAACATGTATTTAATATTCATACACTAAACATGTATTTAATATTAATACACGAAACCTGTATTTAATATTTATACACTAAACATGTATTTAATATTAATACACTAAACATGTATTTAATATTTATACACTAAACATGTATTTAATATTAATACACTAAATATGTATTTATTATATAGCCACTAAACATGTATTTAATATTCATAAACTAAATATGTATTTAATATTCATACACTAAACATGTATTTAATATTCATACACTAAACATGTATTTAATATTAATACACTGAACATGTATTTAATATTAATACACTAAACATGTATTTAATATTCATACACTAAACATGTATTTAATGTTCATACATTAAATATGTATTTAATATTTATACACTAAACATGTATTTAATATTCATACACGAAACTTGTATTTAATATTTATACACTACACATGTATTTAATATTCATACATTAAACATGTATTTAATATTCATACACTAAACATGTATTTAATATTTATACACTAAACATGTATTTAATATTCATACACTAAACATGTATTTAATATTCATACACTAAACATGTATTTAATATTAATACACTGATTATGTATTT
The DNA here is from genome assembly GCF_033978795.1 of Nerophis ophidion. Classification (NCBI taxonomy): domain Eukaryota; kingdom Metazoa; phylum Chordata; class Actinopteri; order Syngnathiformes; family Syngnathidae; genus Nerophis; species Nerophis ophidion. The sequence continues at coordinate 2,033,633 of NW_026906952.1, forward strand.
GATAATCATATACTAAACGTATTTGTAATTATACACTAATCATATATTTAATTTTCATACAGCAAACATGTATTTAATATGTATACACTAAACATGTATTTAATATTCATACACTAAACATGTATTTAATATTAATACACTGAACATGTATTTAATATTGATAAACTAAACATGTATTTAATATTTATACACTAAACATGTATTTAATATTCATACACTAAACATGTATTTAATATTAATACACTAAACATGTATTTAATATTTATACACTAAACATGTATTTAATATTAATACAAAACATGTATTTAATTTTAATGAAATAAATATATATTTAATATTAATACACTAAACATGTATTTAATATTCATAAACTAAACATGTATTTAACATTCATACACTAAACACGTATTTAATATTCATACACTAAACATGTAGTTATTATTTATACACTAAACATGTATTTAATATTAATACACTAAACCTGTAGTTATTATTCATACACTAAACATGTATTTAATATTAATACACTAAACATGTATTTAATATTTATACACTAAACATGTATTTAATATTCGTACATTAAACATGTATTTAATATTCATACACTAAACATGTATTTAATATTCATACATTAAACATGTATTTAATATCCATACACTAAACATGTATTTAATATTCATACACGAAACATGTATTTAATGTTTATACACTAAACATTTATTTAATATTCATACACTTAACATGTATTTAATATTTATACATGAAACATGTATTTAATATTCATACACTAAACATGTATTTAATATTCATACATTAAACATGTATTTAATATTAATACACTAAACATGTATTTAATATTAATACACTAAACATGTATTTAATATTTATACACTAATCATGTATTTAATATTAATACTCTAATCATGTATTTAATATTTGTACACTAAATATGTATTTAATATGTATACACTTAACATGTATTTAATATTTATACACGAAACATGTATTTAATATTTATACACTAAACATGTATTTAATATTCATACATTAAACATGTATTTAATATTTATACACGAAACATGTATTTAATATTTATACACTAAACATGTATTTAATATTCATACATTAAACATGTATTTAATATTCATACACTAAACATGTATTTAATATTCATACATTAAACATGTATTTAATATTTATACACTAAACATGTATTTAATATTCATACACGAAACATGTATTTAATATTTATACACTAAACATGTATTTAATATTCATACAGTAAACATTCAGTTATTATTTATACACTAAACATGTATTTAATATTAATACAATAAACATGTATTTAATATTAATACACTAAACAGGTATTTAATATTAATAGACTAAACATGTATTTAATATTTATACACTAATCATCTATTTAATATTAATACTCTGATCATGTATTTAATATTTATACAATAAATATAGATTTAATATTTATACACTTAACATGTATTTAATATTTACACACGAAACATGTATTTAATATTTGTACACTAAACATGTATTTAATATTCATACATTAAACATGTATTTAGTATTCATATATTAAACATGTATTTAATATTTATACACTAAACATGTATTTAATATTCATACACAAAACTTGTATTTAATATTTATACACTACACATGTATTTAATATTCATACATTAAACATGTATTTAATATTCATACACTAAACATGTATTTAATATTTATACACTAAACATGTATTTAATATTCATACACTAAACATCTATTTAATATTCATACACTAAACATGTATTTAATATTAATACATTAAACATGTATTTAATATTCATACACTAAACATGTATTTAATATTTATACACTAAACATGTATTTAATATTCATACACTAAACATGTATTTAATATTAATACACTGATTATGTATTTAATAATCATATACTAAACGTATATGTAATTATACACTAATCATATATTTAATTTTCATACATTAAACATGTATTTAATATTTATACACTAAACATGTATTTAATATTCATACACTAAACATGTATTTAATATTAATACACTAAACATGTAGTTATTATTCATACACTAAACATGTATTTAATATTTATACACTAAACATGTAGTTATTATTTATACACTAAACATGTATTTAATATTCATACACTAAACATGTATTTAATATTAATACACTAAACATGTATTTAATATTTATACACTAAACATGTATTTAATATTTATACACTAAACATGTAGTTATTATTTATACACTAAACATGTATTTAATATTCATACACTAAACATGGATTTAATATTTATAAACTAAACATGTATTTAATATTTATACACTAAACATGTATTTAATATTAATACAAAAACATGTATTTAATTTTAATAAACTAAATATAAATTTAATATTAATACACTAAACATGTATTTAATATTCATAAACTAAACAATATTTATACACTAAACATGTATTTAATATTCATACACTAAACATGTAGTTATTATTCATACACTAAACATGTATTTAATATTAATACACTAAACCTGTATTTAATATTTATACACTAAACATATAGTTATTATTCATACACTAAACATGTATTTAATATTAATATACTAAACATGTATTTAATATGTATACACTAAACATGTACTTAATATTAATACAAAAACATGTTTTTAATTTTAATAAACTAAATATAAATTAAATATTAATACACTAAACCTGTATTTAATATTCATAAACTAAACAATATTTATACACTAAACATGTATTTAATATTCATACACTAAACATGTAGTTATTATTCATACACTAAACATGTATTTAATATTAATACACTAAACCTGTATTTAATATTTATACACTAAACATGTATTTAATATTAATACACTAAACATATATTTAATATTTATACACTAAACATGTATTTAATATTAATACACTCAATATGTATTTATTATATATCCACTAAACATGTATTTAATATTCATAAACTAAACATGTATTTAATATTCATACACTAAACATGTAGTTATTATTCATACACTAAACATGTATTCAATATTAATACACTAAACATGTATTTAATATTTATACACTAAACATGTAGTTATTATTCATACACTAAACATGTATTTAATATTTATAAACTAAACATGTATTTAATATTTAGACACTAAACATGTATTTAATATTAATACAAAAACATGTATTTAATTTTAATAAACTAAATATAAATTTAATATTAATACACTAAACATGTATTTAATATTCATAAACTAAACAATATTTATACACTAAACATGTATTTAATATGTATACACTAAACATGTAGTTATTATTCATACACTAAACATGTATTTAATATTAATATACTAAACATATATTTAATATTTATAAACTAAACATGTATTTAATATTTATACACTAAACATGTATTTAATATTAATACAAAAACATGTATTTAATTTTAATAAACTAAATATAAATTTAATATTAATACACTAAACATGTATTTAATATTCATAAACTAAACAATATTCATACACTAAACATGTATTTAATATTCATACACTAAACATGTATTTATTATTCATACACTAAACATGTATTTAATATTAATACACTAAACCTGTATTTAATATTTATACACTAAACATGTATTTAATATTAATACACTAAACATATATTTAATATTTATACACTAAACATGTATTTAATATTAATACACTCAATATGTATTTATTATATATCCACTAAACATGTATTTAATATTCATAAACTAAACATGTATTTAATATTCATACACTAAACATGTAGTTATTATTCATACACTAAACATGTATTCAATATTAATACACTAAACATGTATTTAATATTTATACACTAAACATGTAGTTATTATTCATACACTAAACATGTATTTAATATTTATAAACTAAACATGTATTTAATATTTAGACACTAAACATGTATTTAATATTAATACAAAAACATGTATTTAATTTTAATAAACTAAATATAAATTTAATATTAATACACTAAACATGTATTTAATATTCATAAACTAAACAATATTTATACACTAAACATGTATTTAATATGTATACACTAAACATGTAGTTATTATTCATACACTAAACATGTATTTAATATTAATATACTAAACATATATTTAATATTTATAAACCAAACATGTATTTAATATTTATACACTAAACATGTATTTAATATTAATACAAAAACATGTATTTAATTTTAATAAACTAAATATAAATTTAATATTAATACACTAAACATGTATTTAATATTCATAAACTAAACAATATTCATACACTAAACATGTATTTAATATTCATACACTAAACATGTAGTTATTATTCATACACTAAACATGTATTTAATATTAATACACTAAACCTGTATTTAATATTTATACACTAAACATGTATTTAATATTTATACACTAAACATGTATTTAATATTAATACACTAAATATGTATTTATTATATATCCACTAAACATGTATTTAATATTCATAAACTAAACATGTATTTAATATTAATACACTAAACGTGTATTTAATATTCATACACTAAACATGTATTTAATATTAATACAAAAACATGTATTTAAGTTTAATAAACTTAACATATATTTAATATTAATACACTAAACATTTATTTTTCTATGTATACAGTAAACATGTATTGAATATTCATACACTAAACATGTATTTAATATTCATACACTAAACATGTATTTAATATTCATAAACTAAACATGTATTTAATATTAATACACTAAACATGTATTTAATATTTATACACTAAACATGTATTTAATATTAATACAAAAACATATATTTAATTTTAATAAACTAAACATATATTTAATATTTATACACTAAACATATATTTAACATTTATACACTAAACATGAATTTAATATTAATACACTAAACATGTATTTGAGATTTGTACACTTAACATGTATTTAATATTAACACAAAAACATGTATTTAAGTTTAATAAACTTAACATATATTTAATATTAATACACTAAACATTTATTTTTCTATGTATACAGTAAACATGTATTGAATATTCATACACTAAACATGTATTTAATATTCATACACTAAACATGTATTTAATATTCATAAACTAAACATGTATTTAATATTAATACACTAAACATGTATTTAATATTTATACACTAAACATGTATTTAATATTAATACAAAAACATATATTTAATTTTAATAAACTAAACATATATTTAATATTTATACACTAAACATATATTTAACATTTATACACTAAACATGAATTTAATATTAATACACTAAACATGTATTTGAGATTTGTACACTAAACATGTATTTAATATTTATACACTAAACATGTATTTAATATTAATATACTAAACATATATTTAATATTTATAAACTAAACATGTATTTAATATTTATACACTAAACATGTATTTAATATTAATACAAAAACATGTATTTAATTTTAATAAACTAAATATAAATTTAATATTAATACACTAAACATGTATTTAATATTCATAAACTAAACAATATTCATACACTAAACATGTATTTAATATTCATACACTAAAAATGTAGTTATTATTCATACACTAAACATGTATTTAATATTAATACACTAAACCTGTATTTAATATTTATACACTAAACATGTATTTAATATTAATACACTAAACATGTATTTAATATTAATACACTAAATATGTATTTATTATATATCCACTAAACATGTATTTAATATTCATAAACTAAACATGTATTTAATATTAATACACTAAACGTGTATTTAATATTCATACACTAAACATGTGTTTAATATTAATACAAAAACATGTATTTAAGTTTAATAAACTTAACATATATTTAATATTAATACACTAAACATTTATTTTTCTATGTATACAGTAAACATGTATTGAATATTCATACACTAAACATGTATTTAATATTCATACACTAAACATGTATTTAATATTCATAAACTAAACATGTATTTAATATTAATACACTAAACATGTATTTAATATTTATACACTAAACATGTATTTAATATTAATACAAAAACATATATTTAATTTTAATAAACTAAACATATATTTAATATTTATACACTAAACATATATTTAACATTTATACACTAAACATGAATTTAATATTAATACACTAAACATGTATTTGAGATTTGTACACTTAACATGTATTTAATATTAATACAAAAACATGTATTTAATTTTAATAAACTAAACATATATTTAATATTATTACACTAAACATGTATTTAATATTTATACACTAAACATGTATTTAATATTCATACACTAAACATTTAGTTATTATTTATACACTAAACATGTATTTAATATTAATACACTAAACATGTATTTAATATTAATACACTAAACATGTATTTAATATTAATACACTAAACATGTATTTAATATTTATACACTAATCATGTATTTAATATTAATACTCTAATCATGTATTTAATATTTATACACTAAATATGTATTTAATATTTATACACTTAACATGTATTTAATATTTACACACGAAACATGTATTTAATATTTATACACTAAACATGTATTTAATGTTCATACATTAAACATGTATTTAATATTCATACACTAAACATGTATTTAATATTCATACATTAAACATGTATTTAATATTTATACACTAAATATGTATTTAATATTCATACACGAAACGTGTATTTAATATTTATACACTACACATGTATTTAATATTCATACATTAAACATGCATTTAATATTCATACACTAAACATGTATTTAATATTTATACACTAAACATGTATTTAATATTCATACACTAAACATGTATTTAATATTCGTACACTAAACATGTATTTAATATTAATACACTGATTATGTATTTAATAATCATATACTAAACGTATATGTAATTATACACTAATCATATATTTAATTTTCATACATTAAACATGTATTTAATATTTATACACTAAACATGTATTTAATATTCATACACTAAACATGTATTTAATATTAATACACTGAACATGTATTTCATAATCATATACCAAACATATATGTAATTGTATACTAATCATATATTTAATATTCATACAGTAAACATGTATTTATTATCCTCTAAATAAGGCACACTTGGAAATTATGAATTTCTTTATGTGTGCAGTTGCGGCAGAAGTCCACAGGAGGGCGCACGTTCCCTCTTAATATGCCCGGTCCTCTCCGTCTCTCTCTCTCTCTTTTTTGTTTTTTTTTTGTTTCTTTTTTGTTTCTAATATTTATTCATTATTTATCCACTAAACCTGTATTTAATATTTATACACTAACTATGTATTTAATATTAATACAAAAACCTGTATTTAATATTAATACACTAAACATGTATTTAATATTAATACACTAAACATGTATTTAATATTAATACACTAAACATGTATTTAATATTAATACACTAAACATGTATTTAATATTAATACAAAAACATGTATTTAATTTTAATAAACTAAACATATATTTAATATTATTACACTAAACATGTATTTAATATTTATACACTAAACATGTATTTAATATTCATACTCTAAACATTTAGTTATTATATATACACTAAATATGTATTTAATATTAATACACTAAACATGTATTTGATATTAATACAATAAACATGTATTTAATATTAATACACTAAACATGTATTTAATATTTATACACTAAACATGTATTTAATATTCGTACATTAAACATGTATTTAATATTCATACACTAAACATGTATTTAATATTCATACATTAAACATGTATTTAATATCCATACACTAAACATGTATTTAATATTCATACACGAAACATGTATTTAATGTTTATACACTAAACATTTATTTAATATTCATACACTTAACATGTATTTAATATTTATACATGAAACATGTATTTAATATTCATACACTAAACATGTATTTAATATTCATACATTAAACATGTATTTAATATTAATACACTAAACATGTATTTAATATTAATACACTAAACATGTATTTAATATTTATACACTAATCATGTATTTAATATTAATACTCTAATCATGTATTTAATATTTGTACACTAAATATGTATTTAATATGTATACACTTAACATGTATTTAATATTTATACACGAAACATGTATTTAATATTTATACACTAAACATGTATTTAATATTCATACATTAAACATGTATTTAATATTCATACACTAAACATGTATTTAATATTCATACATTAAACATGTATTTAATATTTATACACTAAACATGTATTTAATATTCATACACGAAACATGTATTTAATATTTATACACTAAACATGTATTTAATATTCATACACTAAACATTCAGTTATTATTTATACACTAAACATGTATTTAATATTAATACAATAAACATGTATTTAATATTAATACACTAAACATGTATTTAATATTAATAGACTAAACATGTATTTAATATTTATACACTAATCATCTATTTAATATTAATACTCTGATCATGTATTTAATATTAATACAATAAACATGTATTTAATATTAATACACTAAACATGTATTTAATATTAATAGACTAAACATGTATTTAATATTTATACACTAAACATGTATTTAATATTAATAGACTAAACATGTATTTGATATTAATACACTAAACATGTATTTAATATTAATACACTAAACATGTATTTAATATTTATACACTAAACATGTATTTAATATTCGTACATTAAACATGTATTTAATATTCATACACTAAACATGTATTTAATATTCATACATTAAACATGTATTTAATATCCATACACTAAACATGTATTTAATATTCATACACGAAACATGTATTTAATGTTTATACACTAAACATGTATTTAATATTCATACACTTAACATGTATTTAATATTTATACATGAAACATGTATTTAATATTCATACACTAAACATGTATTTAATATTCATACATTAAACATGTATTTAATATTCATACACCAAACATGTATTTAATATTAATACACTGAACATGTATTTAATATTTGTACACTAAACATGTAGTTATTATTTATACACTAAACATGTATTTAATATTCATACACTAAACATGTATTTAATATTAATACACTAAATATGTATTTAATATTTATACACTAAACATGTAGTTATTATTCATACACTAAACATGCATTTAATATTAATACACTAAACATGTAGTTATTATTCATACACTAAACATGTATTTAATATTAATACACTAAACATGTATTTAATATTTATACACTAAACATGTATTTAATATTAATACAAAAACATGTATTTAATTTTAATAAACTAAATATATATTTAATATTAATACACTAAACATGTATTTAATATTAATACACTAAACATGTATTTAATAATTATACACTAAAATGGAATTTAATAATAGACTAAACATGTATTTAATATTTTCACACTAAACTTGTATTTAATATTCATACACTAAGCATGTATTTAATATTCATACACTAAACATGTATTTAATATTCATACACTAAACATGTATTTAATATTCATACACTAAACATGTATTTAATATTAATACACTGAACATGTATTTCATAATCATATACCAAACATATATGTAATTGTATACTAATCATATATTTAATATTCATACAGTAAACATGTATTTATTATCCTCTAAATAAGGCACACTTGGAAATTATGAATTTCTTTATGTGTGCAGTTGCGGCAGAAGTCCACAGGAGGGCGCACGTTCCCTCTTAATATGCCCGGTCCTCTCCGTCTCTCTCTCTCTCTTTTTTGTTTTTTTTTTTGTTTCTTTTTTGTTTCTAATATTTATTCATTATTTATCCACTAAACCTGTACTTAATATTTATACACTAACTATGTATTTAATATTAATACAAAAACCTGTATTTAATATTAATACACTAAACATGTATTTAATATTAATACACTAAACATGTATTTAATATTAATACACTAAACATGTATTTAATATTAATACACTAAACATGTATTTAATATTCATACATTAAACATGTAATTAATATTTATACACTTAACATGTATTTAATATTTATACACGAAACATGTATTTAATATTCATACACTAAACATGTATTTAATATTCATACATTAAACATGTATTTAATATTCATACACTAAACATGTATTTAATATGTATACAGTAAACATGTATTGAATATTTATACAATAAACATGTATTTAATATTCATACACTAAACATGTATTTAATATTCATACACTAAACATGTATTCAATATTAATACAAAAACATGTATTTAATTTTAATAAACTAAACATATATTTAATATTTATACACTAAACATATATTTAACATTTATACACTAAACATGAATTTAATATTAATACACTAAACATGTATTTGAGATTTATACACTTAACATGTATTTAATATTAATACAAAAACATGTATTTAATTTTAATAAACTAAACATATATTTAATATTATTACACTAAACATGTATTTAATATTTATACACTAAACATGTATTTAATATTCATACACTAAACATTTAGTTATTATATATACACTAAACATGTATTTAATATTAATACACTAAACATGTATTTAATATTAATACACTGAACATGTATTTAATATTAATACACTAAACATGTATTTAATATTCATACACTAATCATGTATTTAATATTAATACTCTAATCATGTATTTAATATTTATACACTAAATATGTATTTAATATTCATACACTTAACATGTATTTAATATTTATACACGAAACATGTATTTAATATTCATACACTAAACATGTATTTAATATTCGTACATTAAACATGTATTTAATATTCATACACTAAACATGTATTTAATATTCATACATTAAACATGTATTGAATATCTATACACTAAACATGTATTTAATATTCATACACGAAACATGTATTTAATGTTTATACACTAAACATTTATTTAATATTCATACACTTAACATGTATTTAATATTTATACATGAAACATGTATTTAATATTTATACACTAAACATGTATTTAATATTTATACACTAAACATGTATTTAATATTAATACACTAAATATGTATTTATTATTATCCACTAAACATGTATTTATTATTCATAAACTAAACATGTATTTAATATTCATACACTAAACGTGTATTTAATATTCATACACTAAACATGTATTTAATATTAATACAAACACATGTATTTAAGTTTAATGAACTAAACATATATTTAATATTAATACACTAAACATGTATTTAATATTTATAAACTAAACATGTATTTAATATTAATACACTAAACATGTATTTAATATTAATACATAAACATGTATTTAATTTTAATAAACTAAACATATTTAATATTAATACACTAATAATGTATTTAATATTTATACACTAAACATGTATTTAACTTTTATACAATAAACATGTTTTTAATATTAATACATTAAACATGTATTTAATATTAATACAAAAACATGTATTTAATTTTAATGAACTAAACATATATTTAATATGAATACACTAAACATGTATTTAACTTTTATACACTAAACATGTTTTTAATATTAATTCAAAAACATGTTTTTAATATTAATACAAAAACATGTATTTAATTTTAATAAACTAAACATATATTTATAATGAATACACTAAATATGTATTTGATATTCATACACTAAACATGTATTTAACATTAATACACTAAACATGTATTTAATATTAATACACTAAACATGTATTTAATATAAATACAAAACATGTATTTAATTTTAATAAACTAAACATATATTTAATATTAATACACTAAACATGTATTTGATATATTAATACACTAAACATGTATTTAATATTCATATACTAAACATGTATTTAATATGTATACAATAAACATGAATTTAATATTCATACATGAAACATGTATTTAATATTTATACACTAAACATGCATTTGATATTCATACATTAAACATGTATTTAATATTCATACACTAAACATGTATTTAATATTTATACACTAAACATGTATTTAATATACATACACTAAACATGTATTTAATATTCATACACTAAACATGTATTTAATATTTATACACTAAACATGTATTTAATATAAATAAAAAAACATGTATTTAATTTTAATAAACTAAACATATATTTAATATTAATACACTAAACATGTATTTGATATATTAATACACCAAACATGTATTTAATATTCATATACTAAACATGTATTTAATATGTATACAATAAACATGTATTTAATATTCATACATGAAACATGTATTTAATATTTATACACTAAACATGCATTTAATATTCATACATTAAACATGTATTTAATATTCATACACTAAACATGTATTTAATATTCATACACTAAACATGTATTTAATATACATACACTAAACATGTATTTAATATGTGTACACTAAACATGTATTTAATATTCATACACTAAACATGTATTTAATATTCATACACTAAACATTGATTTAATATTAATACACTAAACATGTATTTAATATTAATACATGAAACATGTATTTAATATTATACACTAAACATGCATTTAATATTCATACATTAAACATGTATTTAATATTCATACACTAAACATGTATTTAATATTTATACACTAAACATGTATTTAATATTCATACATGAAACATGTATTTAATATTTATACACTAAACATGCATTTAATATTCATACATTAAACATGTATTTAATATTCATACACTAAACATGTATTTAATATTAACACACTGAACATATATTTAATATTAATACAAAAACATGTATTTAATTTTAATAAACTAAACATATATTTAATATTAATACACTAAACATGTATTTAATATTAATACACTAAACATGTATTTAATATTCATACACTAAACATGTAGTTATTATTTATACACTAAACATGTATTTAATACTTATACACGAAACATGTTTTTAATATTTATACAATAAACATGTATTTAATATTCATACATTAAACATGTATTTAATAATCATACACTAAACATGTATTTAATATTCATACATTAAACATGTATTTAATATTTATACACTAAACATGTATTTAATATTCATACATTAAACATATATTTAATATTCATACACTAAACATGTATCTAATATTTATACACTAAACATGTATTTAACATTTATACATTAAACATGGATTTAATATTAATACACTAAATGTGTATTTAATATTAATACACTAAACATGTATTTAATATTAATAAAAAAATATGTATTTAATTTTAATAAACTAAACATATATTTAATATTAATACACTAAACAAGTATTTAATATGAATACACTAAACATGTATTTAATATTTATACACTAAACATATATTGAATATTAATACAAAAACATGTATTTAATTTTTAATAAACTAAACATATATTTAATATTAATACACTAAACATATATTTAATATTAATGCACTAAACATGTATTTAATATTTTTACACTAAACATGTATTTAATATTAATACACTAAACATGTATTTAATATTAATACAAAAACATGTATTTAATTTTAATAAACTAAACATATTTTTAATATTAATATACTAAACATGTATTTAATATTTATACACTAAAATGTATTTAACATTTATACACTAAACATGTATTTAATATTAATACACTAAACATGTATTTAATATTAATACAAAAACATGTATTTAATTTTAATAAACTAAACATATATTTAATATTAATACACTAAACATTAATTTAATATTAATACACTAAACATGTATTTAATATTCATACACTAAACATGTAGTTATTATTTATACACTAAACATGTATTTAATATTTATACACGAAACATGTTTTTAATATTTATACAATAAACATGTATTTAATATTCATACATTAAACATGTATTTAATAATCATACACTAAACATGTATTTAATATTCATACATTAAACATGTATTTAATATTTATACACTAAACATGTATTTAATATTCATACATTAAACATATATTTAATATTCATACACTAAACATGTATGTAATATTTATACACTAAACATGTATTTAACATTTATACACTAAACATGTATTTAATATTAATACACTAAATGTGTATTTAATATTAATACACTAAACATGTATTTAATATTAATAAAAAAATATGTATTTAATTTTAATAAACTAAACATATATTTAATATTAATACACTAAACATGTATGTAATATTCATTCAATAAACATGTAGTTATTATTCTTACACTTAATATGTATTCAATATTAATACAAAAACATGTATTTAATTTTAATAAACTAAACATATATTTAATATTAATACACTAAACATGTATTTAATATTTTTACACTAAATGTGTATTTAATATTTATACACTAAAAGTGTATTTAATATTAATACACTAAACATGTATTTGATATTAATACAGTAAACATGTATTTAATATTTATACACTAAACATGTATTTAATATTCATACACTAAACCTGTATTTAATATTAATACACTAAACATGTATTTAATATTTATACACTAAACATGTATTTAATATTAATACAAAAACATGTATTTAATTTTAATAAACTAAATATATATTTAATATTAATACACTAAACATGTATTTAATATTAATACACTAAACCTGTATTTAATATTTATACACTAAACATGTATTTAATATTAATACACTAAATATGTATTTATTATTATCCACTAAACATGTATTTATTATTCATAAACTAAACATGTATTTAATATTCATACACTAAACGTGTATTTAATATTCATACAGTAAACATGTATTTAATATTAATACAAACACATGTATTTAAGTTTAATAAACTAAACATATATTTAATATTAATACACTAAACATGTATTTAATATTTATAAACTAAACATGTATTTAATATTAATACACTAAACATGTATTTAATATTAATACATAAACATGTATTTAATTTTAATAAACTAAACATATTTAATATTAATACACTAATAATGTATTTAATATTTATACACTAAACATGTATTTAACTTTTATACAATAAACATGTTTTTAATATTAATACATTAAACATGTATTTAATATGAATACAAAAACATGTATTTAATTTTAATGAACTAAACATATATTTAATATGAATACACTAAACATGTATTTAACTTTTATACACTAAACATGTTTTTAATATTAATACAAAAACATGTATTTAATATTAATACAAAAACATGTATTTAATTTTAATAAACTAAACATATATTTATAATGAATACACTAAATATGTATTTGATATTCATACACTAAACATGTATTTAACATTAATACACTAAACATGTATTTAATACAAATACACTAAACATGTATTTAATATAAATACAAAAACATGTATTTAATTTTAATAAACTAAACATATATTTAATATTAATACACTAAACATGTATTTGATATATTAATACACTAAACATGTATTTAATATTCATATACTAAACATGTATTTAATATGTATACAATAAACATGTATTTAATATTCATACATGAAACATGTATTTAATATTTGTACACCAAACATGCATTTAATATTCATACATTAAACATGTATTTAATATTCATACACTAAACATGTATTTAATATTTATACACTAAACATGTATTTAATATACATACACTAAACATGTATTTAATATTCATACACTAAACATGTATTTAATATTTATACACTAAACATGTATTTAATATAAATACAAAAACATGTATTTAATTTTAATAAACTAAACATATATTTAATATTAATACACTAAACATGTATTTGATATATTAATACACCAAACGTGTATTTAGTATTCATATACTAAACATGTATTTAATATGTATACAATAAACATGTATTTAATATTCATACATGAAACATGTATTTAATATTTATACACTAAACATGCATTTAATATTCATACATTAAACATGTATTTAATATTCATACACTAAACATGTATTTAATATTCATACACTAAACATGTATTTAATATACATACACTAAACATGTATTTAATATGTGTACACTAAACATGTATTTAATACTCATACACTAAACATGTATTTAATATTCATACACTAAACATTGATTATATATCTATACACTAAACATGTATTTAATATTAATACAAAAACATGTATTTAATATTAATACAAAAACATGTATTTAATTTTAATAAACTAAACATATATTTATAATGAATACACTAAATATGTATTTAATATTCATACACTAAACATGTATTTAACATTAATACACTAAACATGTATTTAATATTAATACACTAAACATGTATTTAATATTAATACAAAAACATGTATTTAATTTTAATAAACTAAACATATATTTAATATTAATACACTAAACATGTATTTGATATATTAAAACACTAAACATGTATTTAATATTCATACACTAAACATGTATTTAATATGTATACAATAAACATGTATTTAATATTCATACATGAAACATGTATTTAATATTTATACACTAAACATGCATTTAATATTCATACATTAAACATGTATTCAATATTCATACACTAAACATGTATTTAACATTTATACACTAAACATGTATTTAATATTTATACACTAAACATGTATTTAATATTCATACACTTAACATGTATTTAATATTAATACACTGAACATGTATTTAATAATCATATACTAAACGTATATGTAATCATATACTAATCATATATTTAATATTCATACAGTAAACATGTATTTATTATCCTCTAAATAAGGCACACTTGGAAATAATGAATTTCTTTATGTGTGCAGTTGTGGCAGAAGTCCACAGGAGGGCGCACATTCCCTCTTAATATGCCCGGTCCTCTCCGTCTCTCTCTCTCTCCCTCTTTTTCCTTTTTTTTGTTTCTTTAATTTTTTTTTTTACATAAGTTTGGTTTCTCATACACTTATATTTATACACTAAACATGTATTTAATATTAATACACTAAACATGTATGTAATATTTATACACTAAACATGTATTTAATATTAATACAAAAATATGTATTTAATTTTAATAAACTAAACATATATTTAATATTAATACACTAAACATGTATTAAATATTTATACACTAAACATGTATTTAATATTCATTCAATAAACATGTAGTTATTATTCTTACACTTAATATGTATTTAATATTAATACAAAAACATGTATTTAATTTTAATAAACTATACATGTATTTAATATTAATACACTAAACATGTATTTAATATTTATACACTAAACATGTATTTAATATTCATACACTAAACATGTATTTAATATTAATACACTAAACATGTATTTAATATTTATACACTAAACATGTATTTAATATTAATACAAAACATGTATTTAATTTTAATAAACTAAATATATATTTAATATTAATACACTAAACATGTATTTAATATTCATAAACTAAACATGTATTTAACATTTTCACACTAAACATGTATTTAATATTCATACACTAAACATGTAGTTATTATTCATACACTAAACATGTATTTAATATTAATACACTAAACCTGTATTTAATATTTATACACTAAACATGTATTTAATATTAATACAAAAACATGTATTCAATTTTAATAAAGTAAACACATATTTAATATTAATACACTAAACATGTATTTAATATTTATACACCAAACATGTATTTAATATTCATACACTAAACATGTATTTAATATTCATACACTAAACATGTATTTAATATTCATACACTAAACATGTATTTAATATTAATACACTGAACATGTATTTAATAATCATATACTAAACATATATGTAATTATATACTAATCATATATTTAATATTCATACAGTAAACATGTATTTATTATCCTCTAAATAAGGCACACTTGGAAATAATGAATTTCTTTATGTGTGCAGTTGCGGCAGAAGTCCACAGGAGGGCCCACGTTCCCTCTTAATAAGTCCGGTCCTCTCTGTCTCTCTCTCTCTCTTTTTCCTTTTTTTTTGTTTCTTTTATTTTTTTTTACATACGTTTGGTTTCTCATACACTTATATTTATACACTAAACATGTATTTAATATTAATACACTACACTTTTATTTAATATTTATACACTAAACATGTATTTAATATTTATACACTAAACATGTATTTAATATTAATACAAAAACATGTATTTAATTTTACTAAACTAAACATATATTTAATATTAATACACTGAATATGTATTTAATATTCATACACTAAACATGTATTTAATATTCATACACTAAACATGTATTTAATATTAATACACTAAACATGTATTTAATATTAATACAAAAACATGTATTTAATTTTAATAAACTAAACATATATTTAATATTAATACACTAAACATGTATTTAACATTTATACACTAAACATGTATTTAATTTTAATACACTAAACATATATTTAATATTTATACACTAAACATGTTTTTAATATTAATACACTAAACATGTATTTAATATTAATACACTAAACATGTATTTAATAATTATACACTAAAATGGAATTTAATAATAGACTAAACATGTATTTAATATTTTCACACTAAACTTGTATTTAATATTCATACACTAAACATGTATTTAATATTCATACACTAAACATGTAGTTATTATTCATACACTAAACATGTATTTAATATTAATACACTAAACATGTATTTAATATTTTTACACTAAACATGTATTTAATATTCATACACTAAACATGTATTTAATATTAATACATTAAACATGTATTTAATATTAATACAAAAACATGTATTTAATTGTAATAAACTAAATATATATTTAATATTAATACACTAAACATGTATTTAATATTCATACACTAAACATGTAGTTATTATTTATACACTAAACATGTATTTAATATTAATACACTAAACATGTATTTAATATTTATACACTAAACATGTATTTAATATTAATACACTCAATATGTATTTATTATATATCCACTAAACATGTATTTAATATTCATAAACTAAACATGTTTTTAATATTCATACACTAAACGTGTATTTAATATTCATACACTAAACATGTATTTAATATTAATACAAAAACATGTATTTAAGTTTAATAAACTAAACATATATTTAATATTAATACACTAAACATGTATTTAATATTTATACAGTAAACATGTATTGAATTTTCATACACTAAACATGTATTTAATATTCATACACTAAACATGTATTTAATATTCATACAATAAACATGTATTTAATATTAATACACTAAACATGTATTTAATATTTATACACTAAACATGTATTTAATATTAATACAAAAACATGTATTTAATTTTAATAAACTAAACATATATTTAATATTATTACACTAAACATGTATTTAATATTTATATACTGAACATGTATTTAATATTCATACACTAAACATTTAGTTATTATTTATACGCTAAACATGTATTTAATATTAATACACTAAACATGTATTTAATATTAATACACTAAACATGTATTTAATATTCATACACTAATCATGTATTTAATATTAATACACTAATCATGTATTTAATATTTATACACTAAATATGTATTTAATATTTATACACTTAACATGTATTTAATATTTATACACGAAACATGTATTTAAAATTCATACACTAAACATGTATTTAATATTTATAAACTAAACATGTATTTAATATTCATACACTAAACATGTATTTAATATTTATACACTAAACATGTATTTAATATTCATACACTAAACATGTATTTAATATTCATACACTAAACATGTATTTAACATTTATACACTAAACATGTATTTAATATTAATACACTAAACATGTAATTAATATTTATACACTAAACATGTATTTAATATTAATACAAAAACATGTATTTAATATTTATACACTAAACACGTATTTAATATTCATATTTAAAAATGTATTTAATATTCATACACTAAACATGTATTTAATATTCATACATTAAACATGTATTTAATTTTAATAAACTAAATATATATTTAATATTAATACACTAAACATGTATTTAATATTTATACACTAAACATGTATTTAATATTAATACAAAACATGTATTTAATTTTAATAAACTAAATATATATTTAATATTAATACACTAAACATGTATTTAATATTCATAAACTAAACATGTATTTAACATTTTTACACTAAACATGTATTTAATATTCATACACTAAACATGTAGTTATTATTCATACACTAAACATGTATTTAATATTAATACACTAAACCTGTATTTAATATTTATACACTAAACATGTATTTAATATTAATACAAAAACATGTATTCAATTTTAATAAAGTAAACACATATTTAATATTAATACACTAAACATGTATTTAATATTTATACACTAAACATGTATTTAATATTCATAAACTAAACATGTATTTAATATTCATACACTAAACGTGTATTTAATATTCATACACTAAACATGTATTTAATATTAATACAAAAACATGTATTTAAGTTTAATAAACTAAACATATATTTAATATTAATACACTAAACATGTATTTAATATTTATACACCAAACATGTATTTAATATTCATACACTAAACATGTATTTAATATTCATACACTAAACATGTATTTAATATTCATACACTAAACATGTATTTAATATTAATACACTGAACATGTATTTAATAATCATATACTAAACATATATGTAATTATATACTAATCATATATTTAATATTCATACAGTAAACATGTATTTATTATCCTCTAAATAAGGCACACTTGGAAATAATGAATTTCTTTATGTGTGCAGTTGCGGCAGAAGTCCACAGGAGGGCCCACGTTCCCTCTTAATAAGTCCGGTCCTCTCTGTCTCTCTCTCTCTCTTTTTCCTTTTTTTTTGTTTCTTTTATTTTTTTTTACATACGTTTGGTTTCTCATACACTTATATTTATACACTAAACATGTATTTAATATTAATACACTACACTTTTATTTAATATTTATACACTAAACATGTATTTAATATTTATACACTAAACATGTATTTAATATTAATACAAAAACATGTATTTAATTTTACTAAACTAAACATATATTTAATATTAATACACTGAATATGTATTTAATATTCATACACTAAACATGTATTTAATATTCATACACTAAACATGTATTTAATATTAATACACTAAACATGTATTTAATATTAATACAAAAACATGTATTTAATTTTAATAAACTAAACATATATTTAATATTAATACACTAAACATGTATTTAACATTTATACACTAAACATGTATTTAATTTTAATACACTAAACATATATTTAATATTTATACACTAAACATGTTTTTAATATTAATACACTAAACATGTATTTAATATTAATACACTAAACATGTATTTAATAATTATACACTAAAATGGAATTTAATAATAGACTAAACATGTATTTAATATTTTCACACTAAACTTGTATTTAATATTCATACACTAAACATGTATTTAATATTCATACACTAAACATGTAGTTATTATTCATACACTAAACATGTATTTAATATTAATACACTAAACATGTATTTAATATTTTTACACTAAACATGTATTTAATATTCATACACTAAACATGTATTTAATATTAATACATTAAACATGTATTTAATATTAATACAAAAACATGTATTTAATTGTAATAAACTAAATATATATTTAATATTAATACACTAAACATGTATTTAATATTCATACACTAAACATGTAGTTATTATTTATACACTAAACATGTATTTAATATTAATACACTAAACATGTATTTAATATTTATACACTAAACATGTATTTAATATTAATACACTCAATATGTATTTATTATATATCCACTAAACATGTATTTAATATTCATAAACTAAACATGTTTTTAATATTCATACACTAAACGTGTATTTAATATTCATACACTAAACATGTATTTAATATTAATACAAAAACATGTATTTAAGTTTAATAAACTAAACATATATTTAATATTAATACACTAAACATGTATTTAATATTTATACAGTAAACATTTATTGAATTTTCATACACTAAACATGTATTTAATATTCATACACTAAACATGTAGTTATTATTCATACACTAAACATGTATTTAATATTAATACACTAAACCTGTATTTAATATTTATACACTAAACATGTATTTAATATTAATACAAAAACATGTATTCAATTTTAATAAAGTAAACACATATTTAATATTAATACACTAAACATGTATTTAATATTTATACACCAAACATGTATTTAATATTCATACACTAAACATGTATTTAATATTCATACACTAAACATGTATTTAATATTCATACACTAAACATGTATTTAATATTAATACACTGAACATGTATTTAATAATCATATACTAAACATATATGTAATTATATACTAATCATATATTTAATATTCATACAGTAAACATGTATTTATTATCCTCTAAATAAGGCACACTTGGAAATAATGAATTTCTTTATGTGTGCAGTTGCGGCAGAAGTCCACAGGAGGGCCCACGTTCCCTCTTAATAAGTCCGGTCCTCTCTGTCTCTCTCTCTCTCTTTTTCCTTTTTTTTTGTTTCTTTTATTTTTTTTTACATACGTTTGGTTTCTCATACACTTATATTTATACACTAAACATGTATTTAATATTAATACACTACACTTTTATTTAATATTTATACACTAAACATGTATTTAATATTTATACACTAAACATGTATTTAATATTAATACAAAAACATGTATTTAATTTTACTAAACTAAACATATATTTAATATTAATACACTGAATATGTATTTAATATTCATACACTAAACATGTATTTAATATTCATACACTAAACATGTATTTAATATTAATACACTAAACATGTATTTAATATTAATACAAAAACATGTATTTAATTTTAATAAACTAAACATATATTTAATATTAATACACTAAACATGTATTTAACATTTATACACTAAACATGTATTTAATTTTAATACACTAAACATATATTTAATATTTATACACTAAACATGTTTTTAATATTAATACACTAAACATGTATTTAATATTAATACACTAAACATGTATTTAATAATTATACACTAAAATGGAATTTAATAATAGACTAAACATGTATTTAATATTTTCACACTAAACTTGTATTTAATATTCATACACTAAACATGTATTTAATATTCATACACTAAACATGTAGTTATTATTCATACACTAAACATGTATTTAATATTAATACACTAAACATGTATTTAATATTTTTACACTAAACATGTATTTAATATTCATACACTAAACATGTATTTAATATTAATACATTAAACATGTATTTAATATTAATACAAAAACATGTATTTAATTGTAATAAACTAAATATATATTTAATATTAATACACTAAACATGTATTTAATATTCATACACTAAACATGTAGTTATTATTTATACACTAAACATGTATTTAATATTAATACACTAAACATGTATTTAATATTTATACACTAAACATGTATTTAATATTAATACACTCAATATGTATTTATTATATATCCACTAAACATGTATTTAATATTCATAAACTAAACATGTTTTTAATATTCATACACTAAACGTGTATTTAATATTCATACACTAAACATGTATTTAATATTAATACAAAAACATGTATTTAAGTTTAATAAACTAAACATATATTTAATATTAATACACTAAACATGTATTTAATATTTATACAGTAAACATGTATTGAATTTTCATACACTAAACATGTATTTAATATTCATACACTAAACATGTATTTAATATTCATACAATAAACATGTATTTAATATTAATACACTAAACATGTATTTAATATTTATACACTAAACATGTATTTAATATTAATACAAAAACATGTATTTAATTTTAATAAACTAAACATATATTTAATATTATTACACTAAACATGTATTTAATATTTATATACTGAACATGTATTTAATATTCATACACTAAACATTTAGTTATTATTTATACGCTAAACATGTATTTAATATTAATACACTAAACATGTATTTAATATTAATACACTAAACATGTATTTAATATTCATACACTAATCATGTATTTAATATTAATACACTAATCATGTATTTAATATTTATACACTAAATATGTATTTAATATTTATACACTTAACATGTATTTAATATTTATACACGAAACATGTATTTAAAATTCATACACTAAACATGTATTTAATATTTATAAACTAAACATGTATTTAATATTCATACACTAAACATGTATTTAATATTTATACACTAAACATGTATTTAATATTCATACACTAAACATGTATTTAATATTCATACACTAAACATGTATTTAACATTTATACACTAAACATGTATTTAATATTAATACACTAAACATGTAATTAATATTTATACACTAAACATGTATTTAATATTAATACAAAAACATGTATTTAATATTTATACACTAAACACGTATTTAATATTCATATTTAAAAATGTATTTAATATTCATACACTAAACATGTATTTAATATTCATACATTAAACATGTATTTAATTTTAATAAACTAAATATATATTTAATATTAATACACTAAACATGTATTTAATATTTATACACTAAACATGTATTTAATATTAATACAAAACATGTATTTAATTTTAATAAACTAAATATATATTTAATATTAATACACTAAACATGTATTTAATATTCATAAACTAAACATGTATTTAACATTTTTACACTAAACATGTATTTAATATTCATACACTAAACATGTAGTTATTATTCATACACTAAACATGTATTTAATATTAATACACTAAACCTGTATTTAATATTTATACACTAAACATGTATTTAATATTAATACAAAAACATGTATTCAATTTTAATAAAGTAAACACATATTTAATATTAATACACTAAACATGTATTTAATATTTATACACTAAACATGTATTTAATATTCATAAACTAAACATGTATTTAATATTCATACACTAAACGTGTATTTAATATTCATACACTAAACATGTATTTAATATTAATACAAAAACATGTATTTAAGTTTAATAAACTAAACATATATTTAATATTAATACACTAAACATGTATTTAATATTTATACACCAAACATGTATTTAATATTCATACACTAAACATGTATTTAATATTCATACACTAAACATGTATTTAATATTCATACACTAAACATGTATTTAATATTAATACACTGAACATGTATTTAATAATCATATACTAAACATATATGTAATTATATACTAATCATATATTTAATATTCATACAGTAAACATGTATTTATTATCCTCTAAATAAGGCACACTTGGAAATAATGAATTTCTTTATGTGTGCAGTTGCGGCAGAAGTCCACAGGAGGGCCCACGTTCCCTCTTAATAAGTCCGGTCCTCTCTGTCTCTCTCTCTCTCTTTTTCCTTTTTTTTTGTTTCTTTTATTTTTTTTTACATACGTTTGGTTTCTCATACACTTATATTTATACACTAAACATGTATTTAATATTAATACACTACACTTTTATTTAATATTTATACACTAAACATGTATTTAATATTTATACACTAAACATGTATTTAATATTAATACAAAAACATGTATTTAATTTTACTAAACTAAACATATATTTAATATTAATACACTGAATATGTATTTAATATTCATACACTAAACATGTATTTAATATTCATACACTAAACATGTATTTAATATTAATACACTAAACATGTATTTAATATTAATACAAAAACATGTATTTAATTTTAATAAACTAAACATATATTTAATATTAATACACTAAACATGTATTTAACATTTATACACTAAACATGTATTTAATTTTAATACACTAAACATATATTTAATATTTATACACTAAACATGTTTTTAATATTAATACACTAAACATGTATTTAATATTAATACACTAAACATGTATTTAATAATTATACACTAAAATGGAATTTAATAATAGACTAAACATGTATTTAATATTTTCACACTAAACTTGTATTTAATATTCATACACTAAACATGTATTTAATATTCATACACTAAACATGTAGTTATTATTCATACACTAAACATGTATTTAATATTAATACACTAAACATGTATTTAATATTTTTACACTAAACATGTATTTAATATTCATACACTAAACATGTATTTAATATTAATACATTAAACATGTATTTAATATTAATACAAAAACATGTATTTAATTGTAATAAACTAAATATATATTTAATATTAATACACTAAACATGTATTTAATATTCATACACTAAACATGTAGTTATTATTTATACACTAAACATGTATTTAATATTAATACACTAAACATGTATTTAATATTTATACACTAAACATGTATTTAATATTAATACACTCAATATGTATTTATTATATATCCACTAAACATGTATTTAATATTCATAAACTAAACATGTTTTTAATATTCATACACTAAACGTGTATTTAATATTCATACACTAAACATGTATTTAATATTAATACAAAAACATGTATTTAAGTTTAATAAACTAAACATATATTTAATATTAATACACTAAACATGTATTTAATATTTATACAGTAAACATTTATTGAATTTTCATACACTAAACATGTATTTAATATTCATACACTAAACATGTATTTAATATTCATACAATAAACATGTATTTAATATTAATACACTAAACATGTATTTAATATTTATACACTAAACATGTATTTAATATTAATACAAAAACATGTATTTAATTTTAATAAACTAAACATATATTTAATATTATTACACTAAACATGTATTTAATATTTATATACTGAACATGTATTTAATATTCATACACTAAACATTTAGATATTATTTATACGCTAAACATGTATTTAATATTAATACACTAAACATGTATTTAATATTAATACACTAAACATGTATTTAATATTAATACACTAAACATGTATTTAATATTTATACACTAATCATGTATTCAATATTAATACACTAATCATGTATTTAATATTTATACACTAAATATGTATTTAATATTTATACACTTAACATGTATTTAATATTTATACAAGAAACATGTATTTAATATTCATACACTAAACATGTATTTAATATTTATAAACTAAACATGTATTTAATATTCATACACTAAACATGTATTTAATATTTATAAACTAAACATGTATTTAATATTCATACACTAAACATGTATTTAATATTCATACACTAAACATGTATTTAACATTTATACACTAAACATGTATTTAATATTAATACACTAAACATGTAATTAATATTTATACACTAAACATGTATTTAATATTAATACAAAAACATGTATTTAATATTTATACACTAAACATGTATTTAATATTCATATTTAAAAATGTATTTAATATTCATACACTAAACATGTATTTAATATTCATACATTAAACATGTATTTAATATTTATACACTAAACATGTATTTAATATTCATATTTAAACATGTATTTAATATTCATACACTAAACATGTATTTAATATTTATAAACTAAACATGTATTTAATATTCATACACTAAACATGTATTTAATATTCATACACTAAACATGTATTTAACATTTATACACTAAACATGTATTTAATATTAATACACTAAACATGTAATTAATATTTATACACTAAACATGTATTTAATATTAATACAAAAACATGTATTTAAGTTTAAGAAACTAAACATATATTTAATATTAATACACTAAACATGTATTTAATATTTATACACAAACATGTATTTAATATTCATACACTAAACATGTATTTAATATTCATACACTAAACATGTATTTAATATTCATACACTAAACATGTATTTAATATTAATACACTGAACATGTATTTAATAATCATATACCAAACATATATGTAATTATATACTAATCATATATTTAATATTCATACACTAAACATGTATTTAATATTCATACACTAAACATGTATTTAATATTCATACACTAAACATGTATTTAATATTAATACACTGAACATGTATTTAATAATCATATACTAAACATATATGTAATTATATACTAATCATATATTTAATATTCATACAGTAAACATGTATTTATTATCCTCTAAATAAGGCACACTTGGAAATAATGAATTTCTTTATGTGTGCAGTTGCGGCAGAAGTCCACAGGAGGGCCCACGTTCCCTCTTAATAAGTCCGGTCCTCTCTGTCTCTCTCTCTCTCTTTTTCCTTTTTTTTTGTTTCTTTTATTTTTTTTTACATACGTTTGGTTTCTCATACACTTATATTTATACACTAAACATGTATTTAATATTAATACACTACACTTTTATTTAATATTTATACACTAAACATGTATTTAATATTTATACACTAAACATGTATTTAATATTAATACAAAAACATGTATTTAATTTTACTAAACTAAACATATATTTAATATTAATACACTGAATATGTATTTAATATTCATACACTAAACATGTATTTAATATTCATACACTAAACATGTATTTAATATTAATACACTAAACATGTATTTAATATTAATACAAAAACATGTATTTAATTTTAATAAACTAAACATATATTTAATATTAATACACTAAACATGTATTTAACATTTATACACTAAACATGTATTTAATTTTAATACACTAAACATATATTTAATATTTATACACTAAACATGTTTTTAATATTAATACACTAAACATGTATTTAATATTAATACACTAAACATGTATTTAATAATTATACACTAAAATGGAATTTAATAATAGACTAAACATGTATTTAATATTTTCACACTAAACTTGTATTTAATATTCATACACTAAACATGTATTTAATATTCATACACTAAACATGTAGTTATTATTCATACACTAAACATGTATTTAATATTAATACACTAAACATGTATTTAATATTTTTACACTAAACATGTATTTAATATTCATACACTAAACATGTATTTAATATTAATACATTAAACATGTATTTAATATTAATACAAAAACATGTATTTAATTGTAATAAACTAAATATATATTTAATATTAATACACTAAACATGTATTTAATATTCATACACTAAACATGTAGTTATTATTTATACACTAAACATGTATTTAATATTAATACACTAAACATGTATTTAATATTTATACACTAAACATGTATTTAATATTAATACACTCAATATGTATTTATTATATATCCACTAAACATGTATTTAATATTCATAAACTAAACATGTTTTTAATATTCATACACTAAACGTGTATTTAATATTCATACACTAAACATGTATTTAATATTAATACAAAAACATGTATTTAAGTTTAATAAACTAAACATATATTTAATATTAATACACTAAACATGTATTTAATATTTATACAGTAAACATGTATTGAATTTTCATACACTAAACATGTATTTAATATTCATACACTAAACATGTATTTAATATTCATACAATAAACATGTATTTAATATTAATACACTAAACATGTATTTAATATTTATACACTAAACATGTATTTAATATTAATACAAAAACATGTATTTAATTTTAATAAACTAAACATATATTTAATATTATTACACTAAACATGTATTTAATATTTATATACTGAACATGTATTTAATATTCATACACTAAACATTTAGTTATTATTTATACGCTAAACATGTATTTAATATTAATACACTAAACATGTATTTAATATTAATACACTAAACATGTATTTAATATTCATACACTAATCATGTATTTAATATTAATACACTAATCATGTATTTAATATTTATACACTAAATATGTATTTAATATTTATACACTTAACATGTATTTAATATTTATACACGAAACATGTATTTAATATTCATACACTAAACATGTATTTAATATTTATAAACTAAACATGTATTTAATATTCATACACTAAACATGTATTTAATATTTATAAACTAAACATGTATTTAATATTCATACACTAAACATGTATTTAATATTCATACACTAAACATGTATTTAACATTTATACACTAAACATGTATTTAATATTAATACACTAAACATGTAATTAATATTTATACACTAAACATGTATTTAATATTAATACAAAAACATGTATTTAATATTTATACACTAAACACGTATTTAATATTCATATTTAAAAATGTATTTAATATTCATACACTAAACATGTATTTAATATTCATACATTAAACATGTATTTAATTTTAATAAACTAAATATATATTTAATATTAATACACTAAACATGTATTTAATATTTATACACTAAACATGTATTTAATATTAATACAAAACATGTATTTAATTTTAATAAACTAAATATATATTTAATATTAATACACTAAACATGTATTTAATATTCATAAACTAAACATGTATTTAACATTTTTACACTAAACATGTATTTAATATTCATACACTAAACATGTAGTTATTATTCATACACTAAACATGTATTTAATATTAATACACTAAACCTGTATTTAATATTTATACACTAAACATGTATTTAATATTAATACAAAAACATGTATTCAATTTTAATAAAGTAAACACATATTTAATATTAATACACTAAACATGTATTTAATATTTATACACTAAACATGTATTTAATATTCATAAACTAAACATGTATTTAATATTCATACACTAAACGTGTATTTAATATTCATACACTAAACATGTATTTAATATTAATACAAAAACATGTATTTAAGTTTAATAAACTAAACATATATTTAATATTAATACACTAAACATGTATTTAATATTTATACACCAAACATGTATTTAATATTCATACACTAAACATGTATTTAATATTCATACACTAAACATGTATTTAATATTCATACACTAAACATGTATTTAATATTAATACACTGAACATGTATTTAATAATCATATACTAAACATATATGTAATTATATACTAATCATATATTTAATATTCATACAGTAAACATGTATTTATTATCCTCTAAATAAGGCACACTTGGAAATAATGAATTTCTTTATGTGTGCAGTTGCGGCAGAAGTCCACAGGAGGGCCCACGTTCCCTCTTAATAAGTCCGGTCCTCTCTGTCTCTCTCTCTCTCTTTTTCCTTTTTTTTTGTTTCTTTTATTTTTTTTTACATACGTTTGGTTTCTCATACACTTATATTTATACACTAAACATGTATTTAATATTAATACACTACACTTTTATTTAATATTTATACACTAAACATGTATTTAATATTTATACACTAAACATGTATTTAATATTAATACAAAAACATGTATTTAATTTTACTAAACTAAACATATATTTAATATTAATACACTGAATATGTATTTAATATTCATACACTAAACATGTATTTAATATTCATACACTAAACATGTATTTAATATTAATACACTAAACATGTATTTAATATTAATACAAAAACATGTATTTAATTTTAATAAACTAAACATATATTTAATATTAATACACTAAACATGTATTTAACATTTATACACTAAACATGTATTTAATTTTAATACACTAAACATATATTTAATATTTATACACTAAACATGTTTTTAATATTAATACACTAAACATGTATTTAATATTAATAAACTAAACATGTATTTAATAATTATACACTAAAATGGAATTTAATAATAGACTAAACATGTATTTAATATTTTCACACTAAACTTGTATTTAATATTCATACACTAAACATGTATTTAATATTCATACACTAAACATGTAGTTATTATTCATACACTAAACATGTATTTAATATTAATACACTAAACATGTATTTAATATTTTTACACTAAACATGTATTTAATATTCATACACTAAACATGTATTTAATATTAATACATTAAACATGTATTTAATATTAATACAAAAACATGTATTTAATTGTAATAAACTAAATATATATTTAATATTAATACACTAAACATGTATTTAATATTCATACACTAAACATGTAGTTATTATTTATACACTAAACATGTATTTAATATTAATACACTAAACATGTATTTAATATTTATACACTAAAGATGTATTTAATATTAATACACTCAATATGTATTTATTATATATCCACTAAACATGTATTTAATATTCATAAACTAAACATGTTTTTAATATTCATACACTAAACGTGTATTTAATATTCATACACTAAACATGTATTTAATATTAATACAAAAACATGTATTTAAGTTTAATAAACTAAACATATATTTAATATTAATACACTAAACATGTATTTAATATTTATACAGTAAACATGTATTGAATTTTCATACACTAAACATGTATTTAATATTCATACACTAAACATGTATTTAATATTCATACAATAAACATGTATTTAATATTAATACACTAAACATGTATTTAATATTTATACACTAAACATGTATTTAATATTAATACAAAAACATGTATTTAATTTTAATAAACTAAACATATATTTAATATTATTACACTAAACATGTATTTAATATTTATATACTGAACATGTATTTAATATTCATACACTAAACATTTAGTTATTATTTATACGCTAAACATGTATTTAATATTAATACACTAAACATGTATTTAATATTAATACACTAAACATGTATTTAATATTAATACACTAAACATGTATTTAATATTTATACACTAATCATGTATTCAATATTAATACACTAATCATGTATTTAATATTTATACACTAAATATGTATTTAATATTTATACACTTAACATGTATTTAATATTTATACACGAAACATGTATTTAATATTCATACACTAAACATGTATTTAATATTTATAAACTAAACATGTATTTAATATTCATACACTAAACATGTATTTAATATTCATACACTAAACATGTATTTAACATTTATACACTAAACATGTATTTAATATTAATACACTAAACATGTAATTAATATTTATACACTAAACATGTATTTAATATTAATACAAAAACATGTATTTAATATTTATACACTAAACATGTATTTAATATTCATATTTAAAAATGTATTTAATATTCATACACTAAACATGTATTTAATATTCATACATTAAACATGTATTTAATATTTATACACTAAACATGTATTTAATATTCATATTTAAACATGTATTTAATATTCATACACTAAACATGTATTTAATATTTATAAACTAAACATGTATTTAATATTCATACACTAAACATGTATTTAATATTCATACACTAAACATGTATTTAACATTTATACACTAAACATGTATTTAATATTAATACACTAAACATGTAATTAATATTTATACACTAAACATGTATTTAATATTAATACAAAAACATGTATTTAAGTTTAAGAAACTAAACATATATTTAATATTAATACACTAAACATGTATTTAATATTTATACACAAACATGTATTTAATATTCATACACTAAACATGTATTTAATATTCATACACTAAACATGTATTTAATATTCATACACTAAACATGTATTTAATATTAATACACTGAACATGTATTTAATAATCATATACCAAACATATATGTAATTATATACTAATCATATATTTAATATTCATACAGTAAACATTTATTTAATATTAATACACTGAACATATATTTAATAATCATATACTAAACGTATATGTAATTATATACTAATCATATATTTAATATTCATACAGTAAACATGTATTTATTATCCTCTAAATAAGGCACACTTAGAAATAATGAATTTCTTTATGTGTGCAGTTGCGGCAGAAGTCCACAGGAGGGCGCACGTTCCCTCTTAATAAGTCCGGTCCTCTCCGTCTCTCTCTCTCTCTTTTTCCTTTTTTTTGTTTCTTTTATTTTTTTTTTACATAAGTTTGGTTTCTCATACACTTATATTTATACACTAAATATGTATTTAATATTAATACACTAAACATGTATTTAATATTTATACACTAAACATGTATTTAATATTAATACAAAACATGTATTTAATTTTAATAAACTAAATATATATTTAATATTAATACACTAAACTTGTATTTAATATTCATAAACTAAACGTGTATTTAATATTCATACACTAAACATGTATTTAATATTAATACAAAAACATGTATTTAAGTTTAATAAATTAAACATATATTTAATATTAATACACTAAACATGTATTTAATATTTATACACTAAACATGTATTTAATATTTATACACTAAACATGTATTTAATATTCATACACTAAACATGTATTTAATATTAATACACTGAACATGTATTTAATAATCATATACCAAACATATATGTAATTATATACTAATCATATATTTAATATTCATACAGTAAACATGTATTTATTATCCTCTTAATAAGGCACACTTGGAAATAATGAATTTCTTTATGTGTGCAGTTGCGGCAGAAGTCCACAGGAGGGCGCACGTTCCCTCTTAATAAGTCCGGTCCTCTCCGTCTCTCTCTCTCTCTTTTTCCTTTTTTTTTGTTTCTTTTATTTTTTTTTACATACGTTTGGTTTCTCATACACTTATATTTATACACTAAACATATATTTAATATTAATACACTAAACATGTATTTAATATTTATACACTAAACATGTATTTAATATTTATACACTAAACATGTATTTAATATTAATACAAAAACATGTATTTAATTTTAATAAACTAAACATATGTTTAATATTAATACACTAAACATGTATTTAATATTAATACAAAAACATGTATTTAATTTTAATAAACTAAACATATATTTAATATTCATACACTAAACATGTTTTTAATATTAATACACTAAACATGTATTTAATATTAATACACTAAACATGTATTTAATAATTATAAAAAAAATGGAATTTAATAATAGACTAAACATGTATTTAATATGTTCACACTAAACTTGTATTTAACATTCATACACTAAACATGTATTTAATATTCATACACTAAACATGTATTTAATATTAATACACTAAACATGTATTTAATATGTATACAGTAAACATGTATTGAATATTCATACACTAAACATGTATATAATATTCATACACTAAACATGTATTTAATATTCATACAATAAACATGTAGTTATTATTCTTACACTTAATATGTATTTAATATTAATACAAAAACATGTATTTATGTTTAATAAACTAAACATATATTTAATATTTATACACTAAACATGTATTTAATATTAATACAAAAACATGTATTTAATTTTAATACACTAAACATATATTTAATATTAATACACTAAACATGTATTTAACATTCATACACTAAACATGTATTCAACATTTTTACACTAAACATGTTTTTAATATTAATAGACTAAACATGTATTTAATATTAATACAAAAACATGTATTTAATTTTAATAAACTAAACATTTAATATTAATACACTAAACATGTAT
Organism: Nerophis ophidion; assembly: GCF_033978795.1. Taxonomy (NCBI): domain Eukaryota; kingdom Metazoa; phylum Chordata; class Actinopteri; order Syngnathiformes; family Syngnathidae; genus Nerophis; species Nerophis ophidion. Next base: position 2,069,556 of record NW_026906952.1, read on the forward strand.
TTAATATTCATACACTAAACATGTAGTTATTATTCATACACTAAACATGTATTTAATATTCATACACTAAACATGTAGTTATTATTCATACACTAAACATGTATTTAATATTAATACACTAAACCTGTATTTAATATTTATACACTAAACATGTATTTAATATTAATACACTAAATATGTATTTAATATGTATACAGTAAACATGTATTTAATATTCATACACTAAACATGTATTTAATATTAATACACTAAACATGTATTTAATATTTATACACTAAACATGTATTTAATATTAATACAAAAACATGTATTTAATTTTAATAAACTAAACATATATTTAATATTCATACACTAAACATATATTTAACATTTATACACTAAACATGAATTTAATATTAATACACTAAACATGTATTTGAGATTTATACACTTAACATGTATTTAATATTAATACAAAAACATGTATTTAATTTTAATAAACTAAACACATATTTAATATTATTACACTAAACATGTATTTAATATTTATACACTAAACATGTATTTAATATTCATACACTAAACATTTAGTTATTATTTATACACTAAACATGTATTTAATATTAATACACTAAACATGTATTTAATATTAATACACTAAACATGTATTTAATATTTATACATTAATCATGTATTTAATATTAATACTCTAATCATGTATTTAATATTTATACACTAAATATGTATTTAATATTTATACACTTAACATGTATTTAATAATTATACACGAAACATGTATTTAATATTTATACACTAAACATGTATTTAATATTCATACATTAAACATGCATTTAATATTCATACACTAAAAATTTAGTTATTATTTATACACTTAACATGTATTTAATATTAATACACTAAACATGTATTTAATATTAATATACTAAACCTGTATTTAATATTTATACATTAATCATGTATTTAATATTAATACTCTAATCATGTATTTAATATTTATACACAAAACATGTATTTAATATTTATACACTAAACATGTATTTAATATTCATACATTAAACATGTATTTAATATTCATAGACTAAACATGTATTTAATATTAATACACTGAACATGTATTTAATATTAATACACTGATTATGTATTTAATATTAATACACTGATTATGTATTTAATAATCATATACTAAACGTATATGTAATTATACACTAATCATATATTTAATTTTTATACAGTAAACATGTATTTAATATTTATACACTAAACATGTATTTAATATTCATACACTAAACATGTATTTAATATTAATACACTGAACATGTATTTAATAATCATATACTAAACGTATATGTAATCATATACTAATCATATATTTAATATTCATACAGTAAACATGTATTTATTATCCTCTAAATAAGGCACACTTGGAAATAATGAATTTCTTTATGTGTGCAGTTGCGGCAAAACTCCACAGGAGGGCGGACGTTCCCTCTTAATAAGTCCGGTCCTCTCCGTCTCTCTCTCTCTCTTTTTCCTTTTTTTTTGTTTCTTTTATTTTTTTTTACATAAGTTTGGTTTCTCATACACTTATATTTATACACTAAACATGTATTTAATATTAATACACTAAACATGTATTTAATATTTATACACTAAACATGTATTTAATATTAATACATTAAACATGTATTTAATATTCATACACTAAACATGTATTTAATATTCATACATTAAACATGTATTTAATATTTATACACTAAACATGTATTTAATATTCATACACGAAACATGTATTTAATGTTTATACACTAAACATTTATTTAATATTCTTATATTCATACATTAAACATGTATTTAATATTCATACACTAAACATGTATTTAATATTTATACACTAAACATGTATTTAATATTCATACACTAAACATGTATTTAATATTCATACACTAAACATGTATTTAATATTCATACACTAAACATGTATTTAATAATCGTATACTAAACGTACATGTAATTATACACTAATCATATATTTAATTTTCTACAGTAAACATGTATTTAATATTTATACACTAAACATGTATTTAATATTCATACACTAAACATGTGTTTAATATTAATACACTGAACATGTATTTAATAATCATATACTAAACGTATATGCAATCATATACTAATCATATATTTAATATTCATACAGTAACCATATATTTAATATTATTACACTAAACGTGTATTTAATATTTATACACTAAACATGTATTTAATATTATTACACTAAACATGTATTTAATATTTATACACTAAACATGTATTTAATATTCATACACTAAACATTCAGTTATTATTTATACACTAAACATGTATTTAATATTAATACAATAAACATGTATTTAATATTAATACACTAAACATGTATTTAATATTAATAGACTAAACATGTATTTAATATTTATACACTAATCATCTATTTAATATTAATACTCTGATCATGTATTTAATATTTATACAATAAATATAGATTTAATATTTATACACTTAACATGTATTTAATATTTACACACGAAACATGTATTTAATATTTGTACACTAAACATGTATTTAATATTCATACATTAAACATGTATTTAGTATTCATATATTAAACATGTATTTAATATTCATACACTAAACATGTATTTAATATTCATACACGAAACTTGTATTTAATATTTATACACTACACATGTATTTAATATTCATACATTAAACATGTATTTAATATTCATACACTAAACATGTATTTAATATTTATACACTAAACATGTATTTAATATTCATACACTAAACATCTATTTAATATTCATACACTAAACATGTATTTAATATTAATACACTGATTATGTATTTAATAATCATATACTAAACGTATATGTAATTATACACTAATCATATATTTAATTTTCATATAGTAAACATGTATTTAATATTCATACACGAAACATGTATTTAATATTAATACACTAAACATGTATTTAATATTTATACACTAAACATGTATTTAATATTCATACACTAAACATGTATTTAATATTAATACACTAAACATGTATTTAATATTTATACACTAAACATGTATTTAATATTAATACAAAACATGTATTTAATTTTAATAAACTAAATATATATTTAATATTAATACACTAAACTTGTATTTAATATTCATAAACTAAACGTGTATTTAATATTCATACACTAAACATGTATTTAATATTAATACAAAAACATGTATTTAAGTTTAATAAACTAAACATATATTTAATATTAATACACTAAACATGTATTTAATATTTATACACCAAACATGTATTTAATATTCATACACTAAACATGTATTTAATATTAATACACTGAACATGTATTTAATAATCATATACCAAACATATATGTAATTATATACTCATCATATATTTAATATTCATACAGTAAACATGTATTTATTATCCTCTAAATAAGGCACACTTGGAAATAATGAATTTCTTTATGTGTGTAGTTGCGGCAAAACTCCACAGGAGGGCGCACGTTCCCTCTTAATAAGTCCGGTCCTCTCCGTCTCTCTCTCTCTTTCTCTCTTTTTCATTTTTTTTTGTTTCTTTTATTTTTTTTACATAAGTTTGGTTTCTCATACACTTATATTTATACACTAAACATGTATTTAATATTAATACACTAAACGTGTCTTTAATATTAATACACTAAACATGTATTTAATATTAGTACAAAAACATGTATTTAATTTTAATAAACTAAACATATATTTAATATTAATACACTAAACATTAATTTAATATTAATACACTAAACATGTATTTAATATTCATACACTAAACATGTAGTTATTATTTATACACTAAACATGTATTTAATATTTATACACGAAACATGTTTTTAATATTTATACAATAAACATGTATTTAATATTCATACATTAAACATGTATTTAATAATCATACACTAAACATGTATTTAATATTCATACATTAAACATGTATTTAATATTTATACACTAAACATGTATTTAATATTCATACATTAAACATATATTTAATATTCATACACTAAACATGTATGTAATATTTATACACTAAACATGTATTTAACATTTATACACTAAACATGTATTTAATATTAATACACTAAATGTGTATTTAATATTAATACACTAAACATGTATTTAATATTAATACAAAAACATGTATTTAATTTTAATAAACTAAACATATATTTAATATTAATACACTAAACATTAATTTAATATTAATACACTAAACATGTATTTAATATTCATACACTAAACATGTAGTTATTATTTATACACTAAACATGTATTTAATATTTATACACGAAACATGTTTTTAATATTTATACAATAAACATGTATTTAATATTCATACATTAAACATGTATTTAATAATCATACACTAAACATGTATTTAATATTCATACATTAAACATGTATTTAATATTTATACACTAAACATGTATTTAATATTCATACATTAAACATATATTTAATATTCATACACTAAACATGTATGTAATATTTATACACTAAACATGTATTTAACATTTATACACTAAACATGTATTTAATATTAATACACTAAATGTGTATTTAATATTAATACACTAAACATGTATTTAATATTAATAAAAAAATATGTATTTAATTTTAATAAACTAAACATATATTTAATATTAATACACTAAACATGTATGTAATATTCATTCAATAAACATGTAGTTATTATTCTTACACTTAATATGTATTCAATATTAATACAAAAACATGTATTTAATTTTAATAAACTAAACATATATTTAATATTAATACACTAAACATGTATTTAATATTTTTACACTAAATGTGTATTTAATATTTATACACTAAAAGTGTATTTAATATTAATACACTAAACATGTATTTGATATTAATACAGTAAACATGTATTTAATATTTATACACTAAACATGTATTTAATATTCATACACTAAACCTGTATTTAATATTAATACACTAAACATGTATTTAATATTTATACACTAAACATGTATTTAATATTAATACAAAAACATGTATTTAATTTTAATAAACTAAATATATATTTAATATTAATACACTAAACATGTATTTAATATTAATACACTAAACCTGTATTTAATATTTATACACTAAACATGTATTTAATATTAATACACTAAATATGTATTTATTATTATCCACTAAACATGTATTTATTATTCATAAACTAAACATGTATTTAATATTCATACACTAAACGTGTATTTAATATTCATACAGTAAACATGTATTTAATATTAATACAAACACATGTATTTAAGTTTAATAAACTAAACATATATTTAATATTAATACACTAAACATGTATTTAATATTTATAAACTAAACATGTATTTAATATTAATACACTAAACATGTATTTAATATTAATACATAAACATGTATTTAATTTTAATAAACTAAACATATTTAATATTAATACACTAATAATGTATTTAATATTTATACACTAAACATGTATTTAACTTTTATACAATAAACATGTTTTTAATATTAATACATTAAACATGTATTTAATATGAATACAAAAACATGTATTTAATTTTAATGAACTAAACATATATTTAATATGAATACACTAAACATGTATTTAACTTTTATACACTAAACATGTTTTTAATATTAATACAAAAACATGTATTTAATATTAATACAAAAACATGTATTTAATTTTAATAAACTAAACATATATTTATAATGAATACACTAAATATGTATTTGATATTCATACACTAAACATGTATTTAACATTAATACACTAAACATGTATTTAATACAAATACACTAAACATGTATTTAATATAAATACAAAAACATGTATTTAATTTTAATAAACTAAACATATATTTAATATTAATACACTAAACATGTATTTGATATATTAATACACTAAACATGTATTTAATATTCATATACTAAACATGTATTTAATATGTATACAATAAACATGTATTTAATATTCATACATGAAACATGTATTTAATATTTGTACACCAAACATGCATTTAATATTCATACATTAAACATGTATTTAATATTCATACACTAAACATGTATTTAATATTTATACACTAAACATGTATTTAATATACATACACTAAACATGTATTTAATATTCATACACTAAACATGTATTTAATATTTATACACTAAACATGTATTTAATATAAATACAAAAACATGTATTTAATTTTAATAAACTAAACATATATTTAATATTAATACACTAAACATGTATTTGATATATTAATACACCAAACGTGTATTTAGTATTCATATACTAAACATGTATTTAATATGTATACAATAAACATGTATTTAATATTCATACATGAAACATGTATTTAATATTTATACACTAAACATGCATTTAATATTCATACATTAAACATGTATTTAATATTCATACACTAAACATGTATTTAATATTCATACACTAAACATGTATTTAATATACATACACTAAACATGTATTTAATATGTGTACACTAAACATGTATTTAATACTCATACACTAAACATGTATTTAATATTCATACACTAAACATTGATTATATATCTATACACTAAACATGTATTTAATATTAATACAAAAACATGTATTTAATATTAATACAAAAACATGTATTTAATTTTAATAAACTAAACATATATTTATAATGAATACACTAAATATGTATTTAATATTCATACACTAAACATGTATTTAACATTAATACACTAAACATGTATTTAATATTAATACACTAAACATGTATTTAATATTAATACAAAAACATGTATTTAATTTTAATAAACTAAACATATATTTAATATTAATACACTAAACATGTATTTGATATATTAAAACACTAAACATGTATTTAATATTCATACACTAAACATGTATTTAATATGTATACAATAAACATGTATTTAATATTCATACATGAAACATGTATTTAATATTTATACACTAAACATGCATTTAATATTCATACATTAAACATGTATTCAATATTCATACACTAAACATGTATTTAACATTTATACACTAAACATGTATTTAATATTTATACACTAAACATGTATTTAATATTCATACACTTAACATGTATTTAATATTAATACACTGAACATGTATTTAATAATCATATACTAAACGTATATGTAATCATATACTAATCATATATTTAATATTCATACAGTAAACATGTATTTATTATCCTCTAAATAAGGCACACTTGGAAATAATGAATTTCTTTATGTGTGCAGTTGTGGCAGAAGTCCACAGGAGGGCGCACATTCCCTCTTAATATGCCCGGTCCTCTCCGTCTCTCTCTCTCTCCCTCTTTTTCCTTTTTTTTGTTTCTTTAATTTTTTTTTTTACATAAGTTTGGTTTCTCATACACTTATATTTATACACTAAACATGTATTTAATATTAATACACTAAACATGTATGTAATATTTATACACTAAACATGTATTTAATATTAATACAAAAATATGTATTTAATTTTAATAAACTAAACATATATTTAATATTAATACACTAAACATGTATTAAATATTTATACACTAAACATGTATTTAATATTCATTCAATAAACATGTAGTTATTATTCTTACACTTAATATGTATTTAATATTAATACAAAAACATGTATTTAATTTTAATAAACTATACATGTATTTAATATTAATACACTAAACATGTATTTAATATTTATACACTAAACATGTATTTAATATTCATACACTAAACATGTATTTAATATTAATACACTAAACATGTATTTAATATTTATACACTAAACATGTATTTAATATTAATACAAAACATGTATTTAATTTTAATAAACTAAATATATATTTAATATTAATACACTAAACATGTATTTAATATTCATAAACTAAACATGTATTTAACATTTTCACACTAAACATGTATTTAATATTCATACACTAAACATGTAGTTATTATTCATACACTAAACATGTATTTAATATTAATACACTAAACCTGTATTTAATATTTATACACTAAACATGTATTTAATATTAATACAAAAACATGTATTCAATTTTAATAAAGTAAACACATATTTAATATTAATACACTAAACATGTATTTAATATTTATACACCAAACATGTATTTAATATTCATACACTAAACATGTATTTAATATTCATACACTAAACATGTATTTAATATTCATACACTAAACATGTATTTAATATTAATACACTGAACATGTATTTAATAATCATATACTAAACATATATGTAATTATATACTAATCATATATTTAATATTCATACAGTAAACATGTATTTATTATCCTCTAAATAAGGCACACTTGGAAATAATGAATTTCTTTATGTGTGCAGTTGCGGCAGAAGTCCACAGGAGGGCCCACGTTCCCTCTTAATAAGTCCGGTCCTCTCTGTCTCTCTCTCTCTCTTTTTCCTTTTTTTTTGTTTCTTTTATTTTTTTTTACATACGTTTGGTTTCTCATACACTTATATTTATACACTAAACATGTATTTAATATTAATACACTACACTTTTATTTAATATTTATACACTAAACATGTATTTAATATTTATACACTAAACATGTATTTAATATTAATACAAAAACATGTATTTAATTTTACTAAACTAAACATATATTTAATATTAATACACTGAATATGTATTTAATATTCATACACTAAACATGTATTTAATATTCATACACTAAACATGTATTTAATATTAATACACTAAACATGTATTTAATATTAATACAAAAACATGTATTTAATTTTAATAAACTAAACATATATTTAATATTAATACACTAAACATGTATTTAACATTTATACACTAAACATGTATTTAATTTTAATACACTAAACATATATTTAATATTTATACACTAAACATGTTTTTAATATTAATACACTAAACATGTATTTAATATTAATACACTAAACATGTATTTAATAATTATACACTAAAATGGAATTTAATAATAGACTAAACATGTATTTAATATTTTCACACTAAACTTGTATTTAATATTCATACACTAAACATGTATTTAATATTCATACACTAAACATGTAGTTATTATTCATACACTAAACATGTATTTAATATTAATACACTAAACATGTATTTAATATTTTTACACTAAACATGTATTTAATATTCATACACTAAACATGTATTTAATATTAATACATTAAACATGTATTTAATATTAATACAAAAACATGTATTTAATTGTAATAAACTAAATATATATTTAATATTAATACACTAAACATGTATTTAATATTCATACACTAAACATGTAGTTATTATTTATACACTAAACATGTATTTAATATTAATACACTAAACATGTATTTAATATTTATACACTAAACATGTATTTAATATTAATACACTCAATATGTATTTATTATATATCCACTAAACATGTATTTAATATTCATAAACTAAACATGTTTTTAATATTCATACACTAAACGTGTATTTAATATTCATACACTAAACATGTATTTAATATTAATACAAAAACATGTATTTAAGTTTAATAAACTAAACATATATTTAATATTAATACACTAAACATGTATTTAATATTTATACAGTAAACATGTATTGAATTTTCATACACTAAACATGTATTTAATATTCATACACTAAACATGTATTTAATATTCATACAATAAACATGTATTTAATATTAATACACTAAACATGTATTTAATATTTATACACTAAACATGTATTTAATATTAATACAAAAACATGTATTTAATTTTAATAAACTAAACATATATTTAATATTATTACACTAAACATGTATTTAATATTTATATACTGAACATGTATTTAATATTCATACACTAAACATTTAGTTATTATTTATACGCTAAACATGTATTTAATATTAATACACTAAACATGTATTTAATATTAATACACTAAACATGTATTTAATATTCATACACTAATCATGTATTTAATATTAATACACTAATCATGTATTTAATATTTATACACTAAATATGTATTTAATATTTATACACTTAACATGTATTTAATATTTATACACGAAACATGTATTTAAAATTCATACACTAAACATGTATTTAATATTTATAAACTAAACATGTATTTAATATTCATACACTAAACATGTATTTAATATTTATACACTAAACATGTATTTAATATTCATACACTAAACATGTATTTAATATTCATACACTAAACATGTATTTAACATTTATACACTAAACATGTATTTAATATTAATACACTAAACATGTAATTAATATTTATACACTAAACATGTATTTAATATTAATACAAAAACATGTATTTAATATTTATACACTAAACACGTATTTAATATTCATATTTAAAAATGTATTTAATATTCATACACTAAACATGTATTTAATATTCATACATTAAACATGTATTTAATTTTAATAAACTAAATATATATTTAATATTAATACACTAAACATGTATTTAATATTTATACACTAAACATGTATTTAATATTAATACAAAACATGTATTTAATTTTAATAAACTAAATATATATTTAATATTAATACACTAAACATGTATTTAATATTCATAAACTAAACATGTATTTAACATTTTTACACTAAACATGTATTTAATATTCATACACTAAACATGTAGTTATTATTCATACACTAAACATGTATTTAATATTAATACACTAAACCTGTATTTAATATTTATACACTAAACATGTATTTAATATTAATACAAAAACATGTATTCAATTTTAATAAAGTAAACACATATTTAATATTAATACACTAAACATGTATTTAATATTTATACACTAAACATGTATTTAATATTCATAAACTAAACATGTATTTAATATTCATACACTAAACGTGTATTTAATATTCATACACTAAACATGTATTTAATATTAATACAAAAACATGTATTTAAGTTTAATAAACTAAACATATATTTAATATTAATACACTAAACATGTATTTAATATTTATACACCAAACATGTATTTAATATTCATACACTAAACATGTATTTAATATTCATACACTAAACATGTATTTAATATTCATACACTAAACATGTATTTAATATTAATACACTGAACATGTATTTAATAATCATATACTAAACATATATGTAATTATATACTAATCATATATTTAATATTCATACAGTAAACATGTATTTATTATCCTCTAAATAAGGCACACTTGGAAATAATGAATTTCTTTATGTGTGCAGTTGCGGCAGAAGTCCACAGGAGGGCCCACGTTCCCTCTTAATAAGTCCGGTCCTCTCTGTCTCTCTCTCTCTCTTTTTCCTTTTTTTTTGTTTCTTTTATTTTTTTTTACATACGTTTGGTTTCTCATACACTTATATTTATACACTAAACATGTATTTAATATTAATACACTACACTTTTATTTAATATTTATACACTAAACATGTATTTAATATTTATACACTAAACATGTATTTAATATTAATACAAAAACATGTATTTAATTTTACTAAACTAAACATATATTTAATATTAATACACTGAATATGTATTTAATATTCATACACTAAACATGTATTTAATATTCATACACTAAACATGTATTTAATATTAATACACTAAACATGTATTTAATATTAATACAAAAACATGTATTTAATTTTAATAAACTAAACATATATTTAATATTAATACACTAAACATGTATTTAACATTTATACACTAAACATGTATTTAATTTTAATACACTAAACATATATTTAATATTTATACACTAAACATGTTTTTAATATTAATACACTAAACATGTATTTAATATTAATACACTAAACATGTATTTAATAATTATACACTAAAATGGAATTTAATAATAGACTAAACATGTATTTAATATTTTCACACTAAACTTGTATTTAATATTCATACACTAAACATGTATTTAATATTCATACACTAAACATGTAGTTATTATTCATACACTAAACATGTATTTAATATTAATACACTAAACATGTATTTAATATTTTTACACTAAACATGTATTTAATATTCATACACTAAACATGTATTTAATATTAATACATTAAACATGTATTTAATATTAATACAAAAACATGTATTTAATTGTAATAAACTAAATATATATTTAATATTAATACACTAAACATGTATTTAATATTCATACACTAAACATGTAGTTATTATTTATACACTAAACATGTATTTAATATTAATACACTAAACATGTATTTAATATTTATACACTAAACATGTATTTAATATTAATACACTCAATATGTATTTATTATATATCCACTAAACATGTATTTAATATTCATAAACTAAACATGTTTTTAATATTCATACACTAAACGTGTATTTAATATTCATACACTAAACATGTATTTAATATTAATACAAAAACATGTATTTAAGTTTAATAAACTAAACATATATTTAATATTAATACACTAAACATGTATTTAATATTTATACAGTAAACATTTATTGAATTTTCATACACTAAACATGTATTTAATATTCATACACTAAACATGTAGTTATTATTCATACACTAAACATGTATTTAATATTAATACACTAAACCTGTATTTAATATTTATACACTAAACATGTATTTAATATTAATACAAAAACATGTATTCAATTTTAATAAAGTAAACACATATTTAATATTAATACACTAAACATGTATTTAATATTTATACACCAAACATGTATTTAATATTCATACACTAAACATGTATTTAATATTCATACACTAAACATGTATTTAATATTCATACACTAAACATGTATTTAATATTAATACACTGAACATGTATTTAATAATCATATACTAAACATATATGTAATTATATACTAATCATATATTTAATATTCATACAGTAAACATGTATTTATTATCCTCTAAATAAGGCACACTTGGAAATAATGAATTTCTTTATGTGTGCAGTTGCGGCAGAAGTCCACAGGAGGGCCCACGTTCCCTCTTAATAAGTCCGGTCCTCTCTGTCTCTCTCTCTCTCTTTTTCCTTTTTTTTTGTTTCTTTTATTTTTTTTTACATACGTTTGGTTTCTCATACACTTATATTTATACACTAAACATGTATTTAATATTAATACACTACACTTTTATTTAATATTTATACACTAAACATGTATTTAATATTTATACACTAAACATGTATTTAATATTAATACAAAAACATGTATTTAATTTTACTAAACTAAACATATATTTAATATTAATACACTGAATATGTATTTAATATTCATACACTAAACATGTATTTAATATTCATACACTAAACATGTATTTAATATTAATACACTAAACATGTATTTAATATTAATACAAAAACATGTATTTAATTTTAATAAACTAAACATATATTTAATATTAATACACTAAACATGTATTTAACATTTATACACTAAACATGTATTTAATTTTAATACACTAAACATATATTTAATATTTATACACTAAACATGTTTTTAATATTAATACACTAAACATGTATTTAATATTAATACACTAAACATGTATTTAATAATTATACACTAAAATGGAATTTAATAATAGACTAAACATGTATTTAATATTTTCACACTAAACTTGTATTTAATATTCATACACTAAACATGTATTTAATATTCATACACTAAACATGTAGTTATTATTCATACACTAAACATGTATTTAATATTAATACACTAAACATGTATTTAATATTTTTACACTAAACATGTATTTAATATTCATACACTAAACATGTATTTAATATTAATACATTAAACATGTATTTAATATTAATACAAAAACATGTATTTAATTGTAATAAACTAAATATATATTTAATATTAATACACTAAACATGTATTTAATATTCATACACTAAACATGTAGTTATTATTTATACACTAAACATGTATTTAATATTAATACACTAAACATGTATTTAATATTTATACACTAAACATGTATTTAATATTAATACACTCAATATGTATTTATTATATATCCACTAAACATGTATTTAATATTCATAAACTAAACATGTTTTTAATATTCATACACTAAACGTGTATTTAATATTCATACACTAAACATGTATTTAATATTAATACAAAAACATGTATTTAAGTTTAATAAACTAAACATATATTTAATATTAATACACTAAACATGTATTTAATATTTATACAGTAAACATGTATTGAATTTTCATACACTAAACATGTATTTAATATTCATACACTAAACATGTATTTAATATTCATACAATAAACATGTATTTAATATTAATACACTAAACATGTATTTAATATTTATACACTAAACATGTATTTAATATTAATACAAAAACATGTATTTAATTTTAATAAACTAAACATATATTTAATATTATTACACTAAACATGTATTTAATATTTATATACTGAACATGTATTTAATATTCATACACTAAACATTTAGTTATTATTTATACGCTAAACATGTATTTAATATTAATACACTAAACATGTATTTAATATTAATACACTAAACATGTATTTAATATTCATACACTAATCATGTATTTAATATTAATACACTAATCATGTATTTAATATTTATACACTAAATATGTATTTAATATTTATACACTTAACATGTATTTAATATTTATACACGAAACATGTATTTAAAATTCATACACTAAACATGTATTTAATATTTATAAACTAAACATGTATTTAATATTCATACACTAAACATGTATTTAATATTTATACACTAAACATGTATTTAATATTCATACACTAAACATGTATTTAATATTCATACACTAAACATGTATTTAACATTTATACACTAAACATGTATTTAATATTAATACACTAAACATGTAATTAATATTTATACACTAAACATGTATTTAATATTAATACAAAAACATGTATTTAATATTTATACACTAAACACGTATTTAATATTCATATTTAAAAATGTATTTAATATTCATACACTAAACATGTATTTAATATTCATACATTAAACATGTATTTAATTTTAATAAACTAAATATATATTTAATATTAATACACTAAACATGTATTTAATATTTATACACTAAACATGTATTTAATATTAATACAAAACATGTATTTAATTTTAATAAACTAAATATATATTTAATATTAATACACTAAACATGTATTTAATATTCATAAACTAAACATGTATTTAACATTTTTACACTAAACATGTATTTAATATTCATACACTAAACATGTAGTTATTATTCATACACTAAACATGTATTTAATATTAATACACTAAACCTGTATTTAATATTTATACACTAAACATGTATTTAATATTAATACAAAAACATGTATTCAATTTTAATAAAGTAAACACATATTTAATATTAATACACTAAACATGTATTTAATATTTATACACTAAACATGTATTTAATATTCATAAACTAAACATGTATTTAATATTCATACACTAAACGTGTATTTAATATTCATACACTAAACATGTATTTAATATTAATACAAAAACATGTATTTAAGTTTAATAAACTAAACATATATTTAATATTAATACACTAAACATGTATTTAATATTTATACACCAAACATGTATTTAATATTCATACACTAAACATGTATTTAATATTCATACACTAAACATGTATTTAATATTCATACACTAAACATGTATTTAATATTAATACACTGAACATGTATTTAATAATCATATACTAAACATATATGTAATTATATACTAATCATATATTTAATATTCATACAGTAAACATGTATTTATTATCCTCTAAATAAGGCACACTTGGAAATAATGAATTTCTTTATGTGTGCAGTTGCGGCAGAAGTCCACAGGAGGGCCCACGTTCCCTCTTAATAAGTCCGGTCCTCTCTGTCTCTCTCTCTCTCTTTTTCCTTTTTTTTTGTTTCTTTTATTTTTTTTTACATACGTTTGGTTTCTCATACACTTATATTTATACACTAAACATGTATTTAATATTAATACACTACACTTTTATTTAATATTTATACACTAAACATGTATTTAATATTTATACACTAAACATGTATTTAATATTAATACAAAAACATGTATTTAATTTTACTAAACTAAACATATATTTAATATTAATACACTGAATATGTATTTAATATTCATACACTAAACATGTATTTAATATTCATACACTAAACATGTATTTAATATTAATACACTAAACATGTATTTAATATTAATACAAAAACATGTATTTAATTTTAATAAACTAAACATATATTTAATATTAATACACTAAACATGTATTTAACATTTATACACTAAACATGTATTTAATTTTAATACACTAAACATATATTTAATATTTATACACTAAACATGTTTTTAATATTAATACACTAAACATGTATTTAATATTAATACACTAAACATGTATTTAATAATTATACACTAAAATGGAATTTAATAATAGACTAAACATGTATTTAATATTTTCACACTAAACTTGTATTTAATATTCATACACTAAACATGTATTTAATATTCATACACTAAACATGTAGTTATTATTCATACACTAAACATGTATTTAATATTAATACACTAAACATGTATTTAATATTTTTACACTAAACATGTATTTAATATTCATACACTAAACATGTATTTAATATTAATACATTAAACATGTATTTAATATTAATACAAAAACATGTATTTAATTGTAATAAACTAAATATATATTTAATATTAATACACTAAACATGTATTTAATATTCATACACTAAACATGTAGTTATTATTTATACACTAAACATGTATTTAATATTAATACACTAAACATGTATTTAATATTTATACACTAAACATGTATTTAATATTAATACACTCAATATGTATTTATTATATATCCACTAAACATGTATTTAATATTCATAAACTAAACATGTTTTTAATATTCATACACTAAACGTGTATTTAATATTCATACACTAAACATGTATTTAATATTAATACAAAAACATGTATTTAAGTTTAATAAACTAAACATATATTTAATATTAATACACTAAACATGTATTTAATATTTATACAGTAAACATTTATTGAATTTTCATACACTAAACATGTATTTAATATTCATACACTAAACATGTATTTAATATTCATACAATAAACATGTATTTAATATTAATACACTAAACATGTATTTAATATTTATACACTAAACATGTATTTAATATTAATACAAAAACATGTATTTAATTTTAATAAACTAAACATATATTTAATATTATTACACTAAACATGTATTTAATATTTATATACTGAACATGTATTTAATATTCATACACTAAACATTTAGATATTATTTATACGCTAAACATGTATTTAATATTAATACACTAAACATGTATTTAATATTAATACACTAAACATGTATTTAATATTAATACACTAAACATGTATTTAATATTTATACACTAATCATGTATTCAATATTAATACACTAATCATGTATTTAATATTTATACACTAAATATGTATTTAATATTTATACACTTAACATGTATTTAATATTTATACAAGAAACATGTATTTAATATTCATACACTAAACATGTATTTAATATTTATAAACTAAACATGTATTTAATATTCATACACTAAACATGTATTTAATATTTATAAACTAAACATGTATTTAATATTCATACACTAAACATGTATTTAATATTCATACACTAAACATGTATTTAACATTTATACACTAAACATGTATTTAATATTAATACACTAAACATGTAATTAATATTTATACACTAAACATGTATTTAATATTAATACAAAAACATGTATTTAATATTTATACACTAAACATGTATTTAATATTCATATTTAAAAATGTATTTAATATTCATACACTAAACATGTATTTAATATTCATACATTAAACATGTATTTAATATTTATACACTAAACATGTATTTAATATTCATATTTAAACATGTATTTAATATTCATACACTAAACATGTATTTAATATTTATAAACTAAACATGTATTTAATATTCATACACTAAACATGTATTTAATATTCATACACTAAACATGTATTTAACATTTATACACTAAACATGTATTTAATATTAATACACTAAACATGTAATTAATATTTATACACTAAACATGTATTTAATATTAATACAAAAACATGTATTTAAGTTTAAGAAACTAAACATATATTTAATATTAATACACTAAACATGTATTTAATATTTATACACAAACATGTATTTAATATTCATACACTAAACATGTATTTAATATTCATACACTAAACATGTATTTAATATTCATACACTAAACATGTATTTAATATTAATACACTGAACATGTATTTAATAATCATATACCAAACATATATGTAATTATATACTAATCATATATTTAATATTCATACACTAAACATGTATTTAATATTCATACACTAAACATGTATTTAATATTCATACACTAAACATGTATTTAATATTAATACACTGAACATGTATTTAATAATCATATACTAAACATATATGTAATTATATACTAATCATATATTTAATATTCATACAGTAAACATGTATTTATTATCCTCTAAATAAGGCACACTTGGAAATAATGAATTTCTTTATGTGTGCAGTTGCGGCAGAAGTCCACAGGAGGGCCCACGTTCCCTCTTAATAAGTCCGGTCCTCTCTGTCTCTCTCTCTCTCTTTTTCCTTTTTTTTTGTTTCTTTTATTTTTTTTTACATACGTTTGGTTTCTCATACACTTATATTTATACACTAAACATGTATTTAATATTAATACACTACACTTTTATTTAATATTTATACACTAAACATGTATTTAATATTTATACACTAAACATGTATTTAATATTAATACAAAAACATGTATTTAATTTTACTAAACTAAACATATATTTAATATTAATACACTGAATATGTATTTAATATTCATACACTAAACATGTATTTAATATTCATACACTAAACATGTATTTAATATTAATACACTAAACATGTATTTAATATTAATACAAAAACATGTATTTAATTTTAATAAACTAAACATATATTTAATATTAATACACTAAACATGTATTTAACATTTATACACTAAACATGTATTTAATTTTAATACACTAAACATATATTTAATATTTATACACTAAACATGTTTTTAATATTAATACACTAAACATGTATTTAATATTAATACACTAAACATGTATTTAATAATTATACACTAAAATGGAATTTAATAATAGACTAAACATGTATTTAATATTTTCACACTAAACTTGTATTTAATATTCATACACTAAACATGTATTTAATATTCATACACTAAACATGTAGTTATTATTCATACACTAAACATGTATTTAATATTAATACACTAAACATGTATTTAATATTTTTACACTAAACATGTATTTAATATTCATACACTAAACATGTATTTAATATTAATACATTAAACATGTATTTAATATTAATACAAAAACATGTATTTAATTGTAATAAACTAAATATATATTTAATATTAATACACTAAACATGTATTTAATATTCATACACTAAACATGTAGTTATTATTTATACACTAAACATGTATTTAATATTAATACACTAAACATGTATTTAATATTTATACACTAAACATGTATTTAATATTAATACACTCAATATGTATTTATTATATATCCACTAAACATGTATTTAATATTCATAAACTAAACATGTTTTTAATATTCATACACTAAACGTGTATTTAATATTCATA
Source organism: Nerophis ophidion (assembly GCF_033978795.1). NCBI lineage: Eukaryota > Metazoa > Chordata > Actinopteri > Syngnathiformes > Syngnathidae > Nerophis > Nerophis ophidion. Next base: position 2,089,633 of record NW_026906952.1, read on the forward strand.
CACTAAACATGTATTTAATATTAATACAAAAACATGTATTTAAGTTTAATAAACTAAACATATATTTAATATTAATACACTAAACATGTATTTAATATTTATACAGTAAACATGTATTGAATTTTCATACACTAAACATGTATTTAATATTCATACACTAAACATGTATTTAATATTCATACAATAAACATGTATTTAATATTAATACACTAAACATGTATTTAATATTTATACACTAAACATGTATTTAATATTAATACAAAAACATGTATTTAATTTTAATAAACTAAACATATATTTAATATTATTACACTAAACATGTATTTAATATTTATATACTGAACATGTATTTAATATTCATACACTAAACATTTAGTTATTATTTATACGCTAAACATGTATTTAATATTAATACACTAAACATGTATTTAATATTAATACACTAAACATGTATTTAATATTCATACACTAATCATGTATTTAATATTAATACACTAATCATGTATTTAATATTTATACACTAAATATGTATTTAATATTTATACACTTAACATGTATTTAATATTTATACACGAAACATGTATTTAATATTCATACACTAAACATGTATTTAATATTTATAAACTAAACATGTATTTAATATTCATACACTAAACATGTATTTAATATTTATAAACTAAACATGTATTTAATATTCATACACTAAACATGTATTTAATATTCATACACTAAACATGTATTTAACATTTATACACTAAACATGTATTTAATATTAATACACTAAACATGTAATTAATATTTATACACTAAACATGTATTTAATATTAATACAAAAACATGTATTTAATATTTATACACTAAACACGTATTTAATATTCATATTTAAAAATGTATTTAATATTCATACACTAAACATGTATTTAATATTCATACATTAAACATGTATTTAATTTTAATAAACTAAATATATATTTAATATTAATACACTAAACATGTATTTAATATTTATACACTAAACATGTATTTAATATTAATACAAAACATGTATTTAATTTTAATAAACTAAATATATATTTAATATTAATACACTAAACATGTATTTAATATTCATAAACTAAACATGTATTTAACATTTTTACACTAAACATGTATTTAATATTCATACACTAAACATGTAGTTATTATTCATACACTAAACATGTATTTAATATTAATACACTAAACCTGTATTTAATATTTATACACTAAACATGTATTTAATATTAATACAAAAACATGTATTCAATTTTAATAAAGTAAACACATATTTAATATTAATACACTAAACATGTATTTAATATTTATACACTAAACATGTATTTAATATTCATAAACTAAACATGTATTTAATATTCATACACTAAACGTGTATTTAATATTCATACACTAAACATGTATTTAATATTAATACAAAAACATGTATTTAAGTTTAATAAACTAAACATATATTTAATATTAATACACTAAACATGTATTTAATATTTATACACCAAACATGTATTTAATATTCATACACTAAACATGTATTTAATATTCATACACTAAACATGTATTTAATATTCATACACTAAACATGTATTTAATATTAATACACTGAACATGTATTTAATAATCATATACTAAACATATATGTAATTATATACTAATCATATATTTAATATTCATACAGTAAACATGTATTTATTATCCTCTAAATAAGGCACACTTGGAAATAATGAATTTCTTTATGTGTGCAGTTGCGGCAGAAGTCCACAGGAGGGCCCACGTTCCCTCTTAATAAGTCCGGTCCTCTCTGTCTCTCTCTCTCTCTTTTTCCTTTTTTTTTGTTTCTTTTATTTTTTTTTACATACGTTTGGTTTCTCATACACTTATATTTATACACTAAACATGTATTTAATATTAATACACTACACTTTTATTTAATATTTATACACTAAACATGTATTTAATATTTATACACTAAACATGTATTTAATATTAATACAAAAACATGTATTTAATTTTACTAAACTAAACATATATTTAATATTAATACACTGAATATGTATTTAATATTCATACACTAAACATGTATTTAATATTCATACACTAAACATGTATTTAATATTAATACACTAAACATGTATTTAATATTAATACAAAAACATGTATTTAATTTTAATAAACTAAACATATATTTAATATTAATACACTAAACATGTATTTAACATTTATACACTAAACATGTATTTAATTTTAATACACTAAACATATATTTAATATTTATACACTAAACATGTTTTTAATATTAATACACTAAACATGTATTTAATATTAATAAACTAAACATGTATTTAATAATTATACACTAAAATGGAATTTAATAATAGACTAAACATGTATTTAATATTTTCACACTAAACTTGTATTTAATATTCATACACTAAACATGTATTTAATATTCATACACTAAACATGTAGTTATTATTCATACACTAAACATGTATTTAATATTAATACACTAAACATGTATTTAATATTTTTACACTAAACATGTATTTAATATTCATACACTAAACATGTATTTAATATTAATACATTAAACATGTATTTAATATTAATACAAAAACATGTATTTAATTGTAATAAACTAAATATATATTTAATATTAATACACTAAACATGTATTTAATATTCATACACTAAACATGTAGTTATTATTTATACACTAAACATGTATTTAATATTAATACACTAAACATGTATTTAATATTTATACACTAAAGATGTATTTAATATTAATACACTCAATATGTATTTATTATATATCCACTAAACATGTATTTAATATTCATAAACTAAACATGTTTTTAATATTCATACACTAAACGTGTATTTAATATTCATACACTAAACATGTATTTAATATTAATACAAAAACATGTATTTAAGTTTAATAAACTAAACATATATTTAATATTAATACACTAAACATGTATTTAATATTTATACAGTAAACATGTATTGAATTTTCATACACTAAACATGTATTTAATATTCATACACTAAACATGTATTTAATATTCATACAATAAACATGTATTTAATATTAATACACTAAACATGTATTTAATATTTATACACTAAACATGTATTTAATATTAATACAAAAACATGTATTTAATTTTAATAAACTAAACATATATTTAATATTATTACACTAAACATGTATTTAATATTTATATACTGAACATGTATTTAATATTCATACACTAAACATTTAGTTATTATTTATACGCTAAACATGTATTTAATATTAATACACTAAACATGTATTTAATATTAATACACTAAACATGTATTTAATATTAATACACTAAACATGTATTTAATATTTATACACTAATCATGTATTCAATATTAATACACTAATCATGTATTTAATATTTATACACTAAATATGTATTTAATATTTATACACTTAACATGTATTTAATATTTATACACGAAACATGTATTTAATATTCATACACTAAACATGTATTTAATATTTATAAACTAAACATGTATTTAATATTCATACACTAAACATGTATTTAATATTCATACACTAAACATGTATTTAACATTTATACACTAAACATGTATTTAATATTAATACACTAAACATGTAATTAATATTTATACACTAAACATGTATTTAATATTAATACAAAAACATGTATTTAATATTTATACACTAAACATGTATTTAATATTCATATTTAAAAATGTATTTAATATTCATACACTAAACATGTATTTAATATTCATACATTAAACATGTATTTAATATTTATACACTAAACATGTATTTAATATTCATATTTAAACATGTATTTAATATTCATACACTAAACATGTATTTAATATTTATAAACTAAACATGTATTTAATATTCATACACTAAACATGTATTTAATATTCATACACTAAACATGTATTTAACATTTATACACTAAACATGTATTTAATATTAATACACTAAACATGTAATTAATATTTATACACTAAACATGTATTTAATATTAATACAAAAACATGTATTTAAGTTTAAGAAACTAAACATATATTTAATATTAATACACTAAACATGTATTTAATATTTATACACAAACATGTATTTAATATTCATACACTAAACATGTATTTAATATTCATACACTAAACATGTATTTAATATTCATACACTAAACATGTATTTAATATTAATACACTGAACATGTATTTAATAATCATATACCAAACATATATGTAATTATATACTAATCATATATTTAATATTCATACAGTAAACATTTATTTAATATTAATACACTGAACATATATTTAATAATCATATACTAAACGTATATGTAATTATATACTAATCATATATTTAATATTCATACAGTAAACATGTATTTATTATCCTCTAAATAAGGCACACTTAGAAATAATGAATTTCTTTATGTGTGCAGTTGCGGCAGAAGTCCACAGGAGGGCGCACGTTCCCTCTTAATAAGTCCGGTCCTCTCCGTCTCTCTCTCTCTCTTTTTCCTTTTTTTTGTTTCTTTTATTTTTTTTTTACATAAGTTTGGTTTCTCATACACTTATATTTATACACTAAATATGTATTTAATATTAATACACTAAACATGTATTTAATATTTATACACTAAACATGTATTTAATATTAATACAAAACATGTATTTAATTTTAATAAACTAAATATATATTTAATATTAATACACTAAACTTGTATTTAATATTCATAAACTAAACGTGTATTTAATATTCATACACTAAACATGTATTTAATATTAATACAAAAACATGTATTTAAGTTTAATAAATTAAACATATATTTAATATTAATACACTAAACATGTATTTAATATTTATACACTAAACATGTATTTAATATTTATACACTAAACATGTATTTAATATTCATACACTAAACATGTATTTAATATTAATACACTGAACATGTATTTAATAATCATATACCAAACATATATGTAATTATATACTAATCATATATTTAATATTCATACAGTAAACATGTATTTATTATCCTCTTAATAAGGCACACTTGGAAATAATGAATTTCTTTATGTGTGCAGTTGCGGCAGAAGTCCACAGGAGGGCGCACGTTCCCTCTTAATAAGTCCGGTCCTCTCCGTCTCTCTCTCTCTCTTTTTCCTTTTTTTTTGTTTCTTTTATTTTTTTTTACATACGTTTGGTTTCTCATACACTTATATTTATACACTAAACATATATTTAATATTAATACACTAAACATGTATTTAATATTTATACACTAAACATGTATTTAATATTTATACACTAAACATGTATTTAATATTAATACAAAAACATGTATTTAATTTTAATAAACTAAACATATGTTTAATATTAATACACTAAACATGTATTTAATATTAATACAAAAACATGTATTTAATTTTAATAAACTAAACATATATTTAATATTCATACACTAAACATGTTTTTAATATTAATACACTAAACATGTATTTAATATTAATACACTAAACATGTATTTAATAATTATAAAAAAAATGGAATTTAATAATAGACTAAACATGTATTTAATATGTTCACACTAAACTTGTATTTAACATTCATACACTAAACATGTATTTAATATTCATACACTAAACATGTATTTAATATTAATACACTAAACATGTATTTAATATGTATACAGTAAACATGTATTGAATATTCATACACTAAACATGTATATAATATTCATACACTAAACATGTATTTAATATTCATACAATAAACATGTAGTTATTATTCTTACACTTAATATGTATTTAATATTAATACAAAAACATGTATTTATGTTTAATAAACTAAACATATATTTAATATTTATACACTAAACATGTATTTAATATTAATACAAAAACATGTATTTAATTTTAATACACTAAACATATATTTAATATTAATACACTAAACATGTATTTAACATTCATACACTAAACATGTATTCAACATTTTTACACTAAACATGTTTTTAATATTAATAGACTAAACATGTATTTAATATTAATACAAAAACATGTATTTAATTTTAATAAACTAAACATTTAATATTAATACACTAAACATGTATTTAATATTCATACACTAAACATGTAGTTATTATTCATACACTAAACATGTATTTAATATTCATACACTAAACATGTAGTTATTATTCATACACTAAACATGTATTTAATATTAATACACTAAACCTGTATTTAATATTTATACACTAAACATGTATTTAATATTAATACACTAAATATGTATTTAATATGTATACAGTAAACATGTATTTAATATTCATACACTAAACATGTATTTAATATTAATACACTAAACATGTATTTAATATTTATACACTAAACATGTATTTAATATTAATACAAAAACATGTATTTAATTTTAATAAACTAAACATATATTTAATATTCATACACTAAACATATATTTAACATTTATACACTAAACATGAATTTAATATTAATACACTAAACATGTATTTGAGATTTATACACTTAACATGTATTTAATATTAATACAAAAACATGTATTTAATTTTAATAAACTAAACACATATTTAATATTATTACACTAAACATGTATTTAATATTTATACACTAAACATGTATTTAATATTCATACACTAAACATTTAGTTATTATTTATACACTAAACATGTATTTAATATTAATACACTAAACATGTATTTAATATTAATACACTAAACATGTATTTAATATTTATACATTAATCATGTATTTAATATTAATACTCTAATCATGTATTTAATATTTATACACTAAATATGTATTTAATATTTATACACTTAACATGTATTTAATAATTATACACGAAACATGTATTTAATATTTATACACTAAACATGTATTTAATATTCATACATTAAACATGCATTTAATATTCATACACTAAAAATTTAGTTATTATTTATACACTTAACATGTATTTAATATTAATACACTAAACATGTATTTAATATTAATATACTAAACCTGTATTTAATATTTATACATTAATCATGTATTTAATATTAATACTCTAATCATGTATTTAATATTTATACACAAAACATGTATTTAATATTTATACACTAAACATGTATTTAATATTCATACATTAAACATGTATTTAATATTCATAGACTAAACATGTATTTAATATTAATACACTGAACATGTATTTAATATTAATACACTGATTATGTATTTAATATTAATACACTGATTATGTATTTAATAATCATATACTAAACGTATATGTAATTATACACTAATCATATATTTAATTTTTATACAGTAAACATGTATTTAATATTTATACACTAAACATGTATTTAATATTCATACACTAAACATGTATTTAATATTAATACACTGAACATGTATTTAATAATCATATACTAAACGTATATGTAATCATATACTAATCATATATTTAATATTCATACAGTAAACATGTATTTATTATCCTCTAAATAAGGCACACTTGGAAATAATGAATTTCTTTATGTGTGTAGTTGCGGCAAAACTCCACAGGAGGGCGGACGTTCCCTCTTAATAAGTCCGGTCCTCTCCGTCTCTCTCTCTCTCTTTTTCCTTTTTTTTTGTTTCTTTTATTTTTTTTTACATAAGTTTGGTTTCTCATACACTTATATTTATACACTAAACATGTATTTAATATTAATACACTAAACATGTATTTAATATTTATACACTAAACATGTATTTAATATTAATACATTAAACATGTATTTAATATTCATACACTAAACATGTATTTAATATTCATACATTAAACATGTATTTAATATTTATACACTAAACATGTATTTAATATTCATACACGAAACATGTATTTAATGTTTATACACTAAACATTTATTTAATATTCTTATATTCATACATTAAACATGTATTTAATATTCATACACTAAACATGTATTTAATATTTATACACTAAACATGTATTTAATATTCATACACTAAACATGTATTTAATATTCATACACTAAACATGTATTTAATATTCATACACTAAACATGTATTTAATAATCGTATACTAAACGTACATGTAATTATACACTAATCATATATTTAATTTTCTACAGTAAACATGTATTTAATATTTATACACTAAACATGTATTTAATATTCATACACTAAACATGTGTTTAATATTAATACACTGAACATGTATTTAATAATCATATACTAAACGTATATGCAATCATATACTAATCATATATTTAATATTCATACAGTAACCATATATTTAATATTATTACACTAAACGTGTATTTAATATTTATACACTAAACATGTATTTAATATTATTACACTAAACATGTATTTAATATTTATACACTAAACATGTATTTAATATTCATACACTAAACATTCAGTTATTATTTATACACTAAACATGTATTTAATATTAATACAATAAACATGTATTTAATATTAATACACTAAACATGTATTTAATATTAATAGACTAAACATGTATTTAATATTTATACACTAATCATCTATTTAATATTAATACTCTGATCATGTATTTAATATTTATACAATAAATATAGATTTAATATTTATACACTTAACATGTATTTAATATTTACACACGAAACATGTATTTAATATTTGTACACTAAACATGTATTTAATATTCATACATTAAACATGTATTTAGTATTCATATATTAAACATGTATTTAATATTCATACACTAAACATGTATTTAATATTCATACACGAAACTTGTATTTAATATTTATACACTACACATGTATTTAATATTCATACATTAAACATGTATTTAATATTCATACACTAAACATGTATTTAATATTTATACACTAAACATGTATTTAATATTCATACACTAAACATCTATTTAATATTCATACACTAAACATGTATTTAATATTAATACACTGATTATGTATTTAATAATCATATACTAAACGTATATGTAATTATACACTAATCATATATTTAATTTTCATATAGTAAACATGTATTTAATATTCATACACGAAACATGTATTTAATATTAATACACTAAACATGTATTTAATATTTATACACTAAACATGTATTTAATATTCATACACTAAACATGTATTTAATATTAATACACTAAACATGTATTTAATATTTATACACTAAACATGTATTTAATATTAATACAAAACATGTATTTAATTTTAATAAACTAAATATATATTTAATATTAATACACTAAACTTGTATTTAATATTCATAAACTAAACGTGTATTTAATATTCATACACTAAACATGTATTTAATATTAATACAAAAACATGTATTTAAGTTTAATAAACTAAACATATATTTAATATTAATACACTAAACATGTATTTAATATTTATACACCAAACATGTATTTAATATTCATACACTAAACATGTATTTAATATTAATACACTGAACATGTATTTAATAATCATATACCAAACATATATGTAATTATATACTCATCATATATTTAATATTCATACAGTAAACATGTATTTATTATCCTCTAAATAAGGCACACTTGGAAATAATGAATTTCTTTATGTGTGTAGTTGCGGCAAAACTCCACAGGAGGGCGCACGTTCCCTCTTAATAAGTCCGGTCCTCTCCGTCTCTCTCTCTCTTTCTCTCTTTTTCATTTTTTTTTGTTTCTTTTATTTTTTTTACATAAGTTTGGTTTCTCATACACTTATATTTATACACTAAACATGTATTTAATATTAATACACTAAACGTGTCTTTAATATTAATACACTAAACATGTATTTAATATTAGTACAAAAACATGTATTTAATTTTAATAAACTAAACATATATTTAATATTAATACACTAAACATGTATTTAATATTAATACAAAAACATGTATTTAATTCTAATAAACTAAACATATATTTAATATTAATACACTAAACATGTATTAAATATTCATACACTAAACATTTATTTAATATTCATTCAATAAACATGTAGTTATTATTCTTACACTTAATATGTATTTAATATTAATACAAAAACATGTATTTAATTTTAATAAACTAATCATATATTTAATATTAATACACTAAACATGAATTTAATATTTTTACACTAAACGTGTATTTAATATTTATACACTAAAAGTGTATTTAATATTAATACACTAAACATGTATTTAATATTAATACACTAAACATGTATTTAATATTTATACACTAAACATGTATTTAATATTCATACACTAAACATGTATTTAATATTAATACACTAAACATGTATTTAATATTTATACACTAAACATGTATTTAATATTCATAAACTAAACATGTATTTAACATTTATACACTAAACATGTATTTAATATTCATACACTAAACATGTATTTATTATTTATACACTAAACATGTATTTAATATTAATACACTAAACATGTATTTAATATTTATACAGTAAACATGTATTGAATGTTCATACACTAAACATGTATTTAATATTACATAAAACATGTATTTAATATTCATACACTAAACATGTATTTAACATTTATACACTAAACATGTTTTTAATATTAATACACTAAACATGTATTTAATATTAATACAAAAACATGTATTTAATTTTAATAAACTGAACATATATTTAATATTTATACATTAAACATGTATTTAACATTTATACACTAAACATGTATTTAATATTAATACACTAAAAGTGTATTTAATATTTATACACTAAACATGTATTTAATATTAATACACTAAACATGTATTTAATATTTATACACTGAACATGTATTTAATATTCATACACTAAACATGTAGTTATTATTTATACACTAAATATGTATTTAATATTAATATTGTAAACATGTATTAAATATTTATACACTAAACATGTATTTAATATTCATAAAATAAACATGTAGTTATTATTCTTACACTTAATATGTATTTAATATTAATACAAAAACATGTATTTAATTTTAATAAACTAAACATATATTTAATATTAATACACTAAACATGTATTTAATATTTATACACTAAACATGTATTTAATATTCATACACTAAACATGTAGTTATTATTTATACACTAAACATGTATTTAATATTAATACAAAAACATGTATTTAATTTTAATAAACCAAATATAAATTTAATATTAATACACTAAACATGTATTTAATATTCATAAACTAAACAATATTCATACACTAAACATGTATTTAATATTCATACACTAAACATGTAGTTATTATTCATACACTAAACATGTATTTAATATTAATACACTAAACCTGTATTTAATATTTATACACTAAACATGTATTTAATATTTATACACTAAACATGTATTTAATATTAATACACTAAATATGTATTTATTATATATCCACTAAACATGTATTTAATATTCATAAACTAAACATGTATTTAATATTAATACACTAAACGTGTATTTAATATTCATACACTAAACATGTATTTAATATTAATACAAAAACATGTATTTAAGTTTAATAAACTTAACATATATTTAATATTAATACACTAAACATTTATTTTTCTATGTATACAGTAAACATGTATTGAATATTCATACACTAAACATGTATTTAATATTCATACACTAAACATGTATTTAATATTCATAAACTAAACATGTATTTAATATTAATACACTAAACATGTATTTAATATTTATACACTAAACATGTATTTAATATTAATACAAAAACATATATTTAATTTTAATAAACTAAACATATATTTAATATTTATACACTAAACATATATTTAACATTTATACACTAAACATGAATTTAATATTAATACACTAAACATGTATTTGAGATTTGTACACTAAACATGTATTTAATATTTATACACTAAACATGTATTTAATATTAATATACTAAACATATATTTAATATTTATAAACTAAACATGTATTTAATATTTATACACTAAACATGTATTTAATATTAATACAAAAACATGTATTTAATTTTAATAAACTAAATATAAATTTAATATTAATACACTAAACATGTATTTAATATTCATAAACTAAACAATATTCATACACTAAACATGTATTTAATATTCATACACTAAACATGTAGTTATTATTCATACACTAAACATGTATTTAATATTAATACACTAAACCTGTATTTAATATTTATACACTAAACATGTATTTAATATTAATACACTAAACATGTATTTAATATTAATACACTAAATATGTATTTATTATATATCCACTAAACATGTATTTAATATTCATAAACTAAACATGTATTTAATATTAATACACTAAACGTGTATTTAATATTCATACACTAAACATGTATTTAATATTAATACAAAACCATGTATTTAAGTTTAATAAACTTAACATATATTTAATATTAATACACTAAACATTTATTTTTCTATGTATACAGTAAACATGTATTGAATATTCATACACTAAACATGTATTTAATATTCATACACTAAACATGTATTTAATATTCATAAACTAAACATGTATTTAATATTAATACACTAAACATGTATTTAATATTTATACACTAAACATGTATTTAATATTAATACAAAAACATATATTTAATTTTAATAAACTAAACATATATTTAATATTTATACACTAAACATATATTTAACATTTATACACTAAACATGAATTTAATATTAATACACTAAACATGTATTTGAGATTTGTACACTTAACATGTATTTAATATTAATACAAAAACATGTATTTAATTTTAATAAACTAAACATATATTTAATATTATTACACTAAACATGTATTTAATATTTATACACTAAACATGTATTTAATATTCATACACTAAACATTTAGTTATTATTTATACACTAAACATGTATTTAATATTAATACACTAAACATGTATTTAATATTAATACACTAAACATGTATTTAATATTAATACACTAAACATGTATTTAATATTTATACACTAATCATGTATTTAATATTAATACTCTAATCATGTATTTAATATTTATACACTAAATATGTATTTAATATTTATACACTTAACATGTATTTAATATTTACACACGAAACATGTATTTAATATTTATACACTAAACATGTATTTAATGTTCATACATTAAACATGTATTTAATATTCATACACTAAACATGTATTTAATATTCATACATTAAACATGTATTTAATATTTATACACTAAATATGTATTTAATATTCATACACGAAACGTGTATTTAATATTTATACACTACACATGTATTTAATATTCATACATTAAACATGCATTTAATATTCATACACTAAACATGTATTTAATATTTATACACTAAACATGTATTTAATATTCATACACTAAACATGTATTTAATATTCATACACTAAACATGTATTTAATATTAATACACTGATTATGTATTTAATAATCATATACTAAACGTATATGTAATTATACACTAATCATATATTTAATTTTCATACATTAAACATGTATTTAATATTTATACACTAAACATGTATTTAATATTCATACACTAAACATGTATTTAATATTAATACACTGAACATGTATTTCATAATCATATACCAAACATATATGTAATTGTATACTAATCATATATTTAATATTCATACAGTAAACATGTATTTATTATCCTCTAAATAAGGCACACTTGGAAATTATGAATTTCTTTATGTGTGCAGTTGCGGCAGAAGTCCACAGGAGGGCGCACGTTCCCTCTTAATATGCCCGGTCCTCTCCGTCTCTCTCTCTCTCTTTTTTGTTTTTTTTTTGTTTCTTTTTTGTTTCTAATATTTATTCATTATTTATCCACTAAACCTGTATTTAATATTTATACACTAACTATGTATTTAATATTAATACAAAAACCTGTATTTAATATTAATACACTAAACATGTATTTAATATTAATACACTAAACATGTATTTAATATTAATACACTAAACATGTATTTAATATTAATACACTAAACATGTATTTAAAATTAATACAAAAACATGTATTTAATTTTAATAAACTAAACATATATTTAATATTATTACACTAAACATGTATTTAATATTTATACACTAAACATGTATTTAATATTCATACTCTAAACATTTAGTTATTATATATACACTAAACATGTATTTAATATTAATACACTAAACATGTATTTGATATTAATACACTAAACATGTATTTAATATTAATACACTAAACATGTATTTAATATTTATACACTAAACATGTATTTAATATTCGTACATTAAACATGTATTTAATATTCATACACTAAACATGTATTTAATATTCATACATTAAACATGTATTTAATATCCATACACTAAACATGTATTTAATATTCATACACGAAACATGTATTTAATGTTTATACACTAAACATTTATTTAATATTCATACACTTAACATGTATTTAATATTTATACATGAAACATGTATTTAATATTCATACACTAAACATGTATTTAATATTCATACATTAAACATGTATTTAATATTAATACACTAAACATGTATTTAATATTAATACACTAAACATGTATTTAATATTTATACACTAATCATGTATTTAATATTAATACTCTAATCATGTATTTAATATTTGTACACTAAATATGTATTTAATATGTATACACTTAACATGTATTTAATATTTATACACGAAACATGTATTTAATATTTATACACTAAACATGTATTTAATATTCATACATTAAACATGTATTTAATATTCATACACTAAACATGTATTTAATATTCATACATTAAACATGTATTTAATATTTATACACTAAACATGTATTTAATATTCATACACGAAACATGTATTTAATATTTATACACTAAACATGTATTTAATATTCATACACTAAACATTCAGTTATTATTTATACACTAAACATGTATTTAATATTAATACAATAAACATGTATTTAATATTAATACACTAAACATGTATTTAATATTAATAGACTAAACATGTATTTAATATTTATACACTAATCATCTATTTAATATTAATACTCTGATCATGTATTTAATATTTATACAATAAATATAGATTTAATATTTATACACTTAACATGTATTTAATATTTACACACGAAACATGTATTTAATATTTGTACACTAAACATGTATTTAATATTCATACATTAAACATGTATTTAGTATTCATATATTAAACATGTATTTAATATTTATACACTAAACATGTATTTAATATTCATACAAGAAACTTGTATTTAATATTTATACACTACACATGTATTTAATATTCATACATTAAACATGTATTTAATATTCATACACTAAACATGTATTTAATATTTATATACTAAACATGTATTTAATATTCATACACTAAACATCTATTTAATATTCATACACTAAACATGTATTTAATATTAATACACTGATTATGTATTTAATAATCATATACTAAACGTATATGTAATTATACACTAATCATATATTTAATTTTCATATAGTAAACATGTATTTAATATTCATACACGAAACATGTATTTAATATTAATACACTAAACATGTATTTAATATTTATACACTAAACATGTATTTAATATTAATACACTAAACATGTATTTAATATTTATACACTAAACATGTATTTAATATTAATACAAAACATGTATTTAATTTTAATAAACTAAATATATATTTAATATTAATACACTAAACTTGTATTTAATATTCATAAACTAAACGTGTATTTAATATTCATACACTAAACATGTATTTAATATTAATACAAAAATATGTATTTAAGTTTAATAAACTAAACATATATTTAATATTAATACACTAAACATGTATTTAATATTTATACACCAAACATGTATTTAATATTCATACACTAAACATGTATTTAATATTAATACACTGAACATGTATTTAATAATCATATACCAAACATATATGTAATTATATACTCATCATATATTTAATATTCATACAGTAAACATGTATTTATTATCCTCTAAATAAGGCACACTTGGAAATAATGAATTTCTTTATGTGTGTAGTTGCGGCAAAACTCCACAGGAGGGCGCACGTTCCCTCTTAATAAGTCTGGTCCTCTCCGTCTCTCTCTGTCTCTCTTTTTCATTTTTTTTGTTTCTTTTATTTTTTTTACATAAGTTTGGTTTCTCATACACTTATATTTATACACTAAACATGCATTTAATATTAATACACTAAACATGTATTTAATATTAATACACTAAACAAGTATTTAATATTAGTACAAAAACATGTATTTAATTTTAATAAACTAAACATATATTTAATATTAATACACTAAACATGTATTTAATATTAATACAAAAACATGTATTTAATTCTAATAAACTTAACATATATTTAATATTAATACACTAAACATGTATTAAATATTCATACACTAAACATTTATTTAATATTCATTCAATAAACATGTAGTTATTATTCTTACACTTAATATGTATTTAATATTAATACAAAAACATGTATTTAATTTTAATAAACTAATCATATATTTAATATTAATACACTAAACATGTATTTAATATTTTTACACTAAACGTGTATTTAATATTTATACACTAAAAGTGTATTTAATATTAATACACTAAACATGTATTTAATATTAATACACTAAACATGTATTTAATATTTATACACTAAACATGTATTTAATATTCATACACTAAACATGTATTTAATATTAATACACTAAACATGTATTTAATATTTATACACTAAACATGTATTTAATATTCATAAACTAAACATGTATTTAACATTTATACACTAAACATCTATTTAATATTCATACACTAAACATGTAGTTATTATTTATACACTAATCATGTATTTAATATTAATACACTAAACATGTATTTAATATTAATACACTAAACATGTATTTAATATTTATACATTAATCATGTATTTAATATTAATACTCTAATCATGTATTTAATATTTATACACTAAACATGTATTTAATATTAATACACTAATCATCGATTTAATATTAATACTCTGATCATGTATTTAATATTTATACAATAAATATAGATTTAATATTTATACACTTAACATGTATTTAATATAAATACAAAAACATGTATTTAATTTTAATAAATTAACCATATATTTAATATTATTACACTAAACGTGTATTTAATATTTATACACTAAACATGTATTTAATATTTGTACACTAAATATGTATTTAATATTCATACATTAAACATGTATTTAATATTCATACACAAAACATGTATTTAATATTTATACACTAAACATCTATTTAACATTCATACACTAAACATGTATTTAATATTAATACACTGATTATGTATTTAATAATCATATACTAAACGTATATGTAATTATACACTAATCATATATTTAATTTTCATATAGTAAACATTTATTTAATATTTATACACTAAACATGTATTTAATATTAATACACTGAACATGTATTTAATATTAATACACTAAACATGTATTTAATATTTAAACACTAAACATGTATTTAATATTCATACACTAAACATGTATTTAATATTAATACACTAAACATGTATTTAATATTTATACACTAAACATGTATTTAATATTAATACAAAACATGTATTTAATTTTAATAAACTAAATATATATTTAATATTAGTACACTAAACTTGTATTTAATATTCATAAACTAAACGTGTATTTAATATTCATACACTAAACATGTATTTAATATTAATACAAAAACATGTATTTAAGTTTAATAAACTAAACATATATTTGATATTAATACACTAAACATGTATTTAATATTCATACTCTAAACATGTATTTAATATTTATACACTAAACATGTATTTAATATTCATACACTAAACATGTATTTAATATTAATACACTGAACATGTATTTAATAATCATATACCAAACATATATGTAATTATATACTAATCATATATTTAATATTCATACAGTAAACATGTATTTATTATCCTCTTAATAAGGCACACTTGGAAATAATGAATTTCTTTATGTGTGCAGTTGCGGCAGAAGTCCACAGGAGGGCGCACGTTCCCTCTTAATAAGTCCGGTCCTCTCCGTCTCTCTCTCTCTCTTTTTCCTTTTTTTTTGTTTCTTTTATTTTTTTTTTACATACGTTTGGTTTCTCATACACTTATATTTATACACTAAACATATATTTAATATTAATACACTAAACATGTATTTAATATTTATACACTAAACATGTATTTAATATTAATACAAAAACATGTATTTAATTTTAATAAACTAAACATATATTTAATATTAATACACTAAACATGTATTTAATATTCATACACTAAACATGTATTTAATATTCATACACTAAACATGTATTTAATATTAATACACTAAACATGTATTTAATATTAATACAAAAACATGTATTTAATTTTAATAAACTAAACATATATTTAATATTCATACACTAAACATGTTTTTAATATTAATACACTAAACATGTATTTAATATTTATACATTAATCATGTATTTAATATTAATACTCTAATCATGTATTTAATATTTATACACAAAACATGTATTTAATATTTATACACTAAACATGTATTTAATATGTATACAGTAAACATGTATTTAATATTCATACACTAAACATGTATTTAATATTCATACATTAAACATGTATTTAATATTTATACACTAAACATGTATTTAATATTCATACACTAAACATGTATTTAATATTAATACACTGATTATGTATTTAATATTAATACACTGATTATGTATTTAATAATCATATACTAAACGTATATGTAATTATACACTAATCATATATTTAATTTTCATACAGTAAACATGTATTTAATATTTATACACCAAACATGTATTTAATATTCATACACTAAACATGTATTTAATATTAATACACTGAACATGTATTTAATAATCATATACAAAACATATATGTAATTATATACTCATCATATATTTAATATTCATACAGTAAACATGTATTTATTATCCTCTAAATAAGGCACACTTGGAAATAATGAATTTCTTTATGTGTGTAGTTGCGGCAAAACTCCACAGGAGGGCGCACGTTCCCTCTTAATAAGTCTGGTCCTCTCCGTCTCTCTCTGTCTCTCTTTTTCATTTTTTTTGTTTCTTTTATTTTTTTTACATAAGTTTGGTTTCTCATACACTTATATTTATACACTAAACATGCATTTAATATTAATACACTAAACATGTATTTAATATTAATACACTAAACAAGTATTTAATATTAGTACAAAAACATGTATTTAATTTTAATAAACTAAACATATATTTAATATTAATACACTAAACATGTATTTAATATTAATACAAAAACATGTATTTAATTCTAATAAACTTAACATATATTTAATATTAATACACTAAACATGTATTAAATATTCATACACTAAACATTTATTTAATATTCATTCAATAAACATGTAGTTATTATTCTTACACTTAATATGTATTTAATATTAATACAAAAACATGTATTTAATTTTAATAAACTAATCATATATTTAATATTAATACACTAAACATGTATTTAATATTTTTACACTAAACGTGTATTTAATATTTATACACTAAAAGTGTATTTAATATTAATACACTAAACATGTATTTAATATTAATACACTAAACATGTATTTAATATTTATACACTAAACATGTATTTAATATTCATACACTAAACATGTATTTAATATTAATACACTAAACATGTATTTAATATTTATACACTAAACATGTATTTAATATTCATAAACTAAACATGTATTTAACATTTATACACTAAACATCTATTTAATATTCATACACTAAACATGTAGTTATTATTTATACACTAATCATGTATTTAATATTAATACACTAAACATGTATTTAATATTAATACACTAAACATGTATTTAATATTTATACATTAATCATGTATTTAATATTAATACTCTAATCATGTATTTAATATTTATACACTAAACATGTATTTAATATTAATACACTAATCATCGATTTAATATTAATACTCTGATCATGTATTTAATATTTATACAATAAATATAGATTTAATATTTATACACTTAACATGTATTTAATATAAATACAAAAACATGTATTTAATTTTAATAAATTAACCATATATTTAATATTATTACACTAAACGTGTATTTAATATTTATACACTAAACATGTATTTAATATTTGTACACTAAATATGTATTTAATATTCATACATTAAACATGTATTTAATATTCATACACAAAACATGTATTTAATATTTATACACTAAACATCTATTTAACATTCATACACTAAACATGTATTTAATATTAATACACTGATTATGTATTTAATAATCATATACTAAACGTATATGTAATTATACACTAATCATATATTTAATTTTCATATAGTAAACATTTATTTAATATTTATACACTAAACATGTATTTAATATTAATACACTGAACATGTATTTAATATTAATACACTAAACATGTATTTAATATTTAAACACTAAACATGTATTTAATATTCATACACTAAACATGTATTTAATATTAATACACTAAACATGTATTTAATATTTATACACTAAACATGTATTTAATATTAATACAAAACATGTATTTAATTTTAATAAACTAAATATATATTTAATATTAATACACTAAACTTGTATTTAATATTCATAAACTAAACGTGTATTTAATATTCATACACTAAACATGTATTTAATATTAATACAAAAACATGTATTTAAGTTTAATAAATTAAACATATATTTAATATTAATACACTAAACATGTATTTAATATTTATACACTAAACATGTATTTAATATTTATACACTAAACATGTATTTAATATTCATACACTAAACATGTATTTAATATTAATACACTGAACATGTATTTAATAATCATATACCAAACATATATGTAATTATATACTAATCATATATTTAATATTCATACAGTAAACATGTATTTATTATCCTCTTAATAAGGCACACTTGGAAATAATGAATTTCTTTATGTGTGCAGTTGCGGCAGAAGTCCACAGGAGGGCGCACGTTCCCTCTTAATAAGTCCGGTCCTCTCCGTCTCTCTCTCTCTCTTTTTCCTTTTTTTTTGTTTCTTTTATTTTTTTTTACATACGTTTGGTTTCTCATACACTTATATTTATACACTAAACATATATTTAATATTAATACACTAAACATGTATTTAATATTTATACACTAAACATGTATTTAATATTTATACACTAAACATGTATTTAATATTAATACAAAAACATGTATTTAATTTTAATAAACTAAACATATGTTTAATATTAATACACTAAACATGTATTTAATATTAATACAAAAACATGTATTTAATTTTAATAAACTAAACATATATTTAATATTCATACACTAAACATGTTTTTAATATTAATACACTAAACATGTATTTAATATTAATACACTAAACATGTATTTAATAATTATAAAAAAAATGGAATTTAATAATAGACTAAACATGTATTTAATATGTTCACACTAAACTTGTATTTAACATTCATACACTAAACATGTATTTAATATTCATACACTAAACATGTATTTAATATTAATACACTAAACATGTATTTAATATGTATACAGTAAACATGTATTGAATATTCATACACTAAACATGTATATAATATTCATACACTAAACATGTATTTAATATTCATACAATAAACATGTAGTTATTATTCTTACACTTAATATGTATTTAATATTAATACAAAAACATGTATTTATGTTTAATAAACTAAACATATATTTAATATTTATACACTAAACATGTATTTAATATTAATACAAAAACATGTATTTAATTTTAATACACTAAACATATATTTAATATTAATACACTAAACATGTATTTAACATTCATACACTAAACATGTATTCAACATTTTTACACTAAACATGTTTTTAATATTAATAGACTAAACATGTATTTAATATTAATACAAAAACATGTATTTAATTTTAATAAACTAAACATTTAATATTAATACACTAAACATGTATTTAATATTCATACACTAAACATGTAGTTATTATTCATACACTAAACATGTATTTAATATTCATACACTAAACATGTAGTTATTATTCATACACTAAACATGTATTTAATATTAATACACTAAACCTGTATTTAATATTTATACACTAAACATGTATTTAATATTAATACACTAAATATGTATTTAATATGTATACAGTAAACATGTATTTAATATTCATACACTAAACATGTATTTAATATTAATACACTAAACATGTATTTAATATTTATACACTAAACATGTATTTAATATTAATACAAAAACATGTATTTAATTTTAATAAACTAAACATATATTTAATATTCATACACTAAACATATATTTAACATTTATACACTAAACATGAATTTAATATTAATACACTAAACATGTATTTGAGATTTATACACTTAACATGTATTTAATATTAATACAAAAACATGTATTTAATTTTAATAAACTAAACACATATTTAATATTATTACACTAAACATGTATTTAATATTTATACACTAAACATGTATTTAATATTCATACACTAAACATTTAGTTATTATTTATACACTAAACATGTATTTAATATTAATACACTAAACATGTATTTAATATTAATACACTAAACATGTATTTAATATTTATACATTAATCATGTATTTAATATTAATACTCTAATCATGTATTTAATATTTATACACTAAATATGTATTTAATATTTATACACTTAACATGTATTTAATAATTATACACGAAACATGTATTTAATATTTATACACTAAACATGTATTTAATATTCATACATTAAACATGCATTTAATATTCATACACTAAAAATTTAGTTATTATTTATACACTTAACATGTATTTAATATTAATACACTAAACATGTATTTAATATTAATATACTAAACCTGTATTTAATATTTATACATTAATCATGTATTTAATATTAATACTCTAATCATGTATTTAATATTTATACACAAAACATGTATTTAATATTTATACACTAAACATGTATTTAATATTCATACATTAAACATGTATTTAATATTCATAGACTAAACATGTATTTAATATTAATACACTGAACATGTATTTAATATTAATACACTGATTATGTATTTAATATTAATACACTGATTATGTATTTAATAATCATATACTAAACGTATATGTAATTATACACTAATCATATATTTAATTTTTATACAGTAAACATGTATTTAATATTTATACACTAAACATGTATTTAATATTCATACACTAAACATGTATTTAATATTAATACACTGAACATGTATTTAATAATCATATACTAAACGTATATGTAATCATATACTAATCATATATTTAATATTCATACAGTAAACATGTATTTATTATCCTCTAAATAAGGCACACTTGGAAATAATGAATTTCTTTATGTGTGCAGTTGCGGCAAAACTCCACAGGAGGGCGGACGTTCCCTCTTAATAAGTCCGGTCCTCTCCGTCTCTCTCTCTCTCTTTTTCCTTTTTTTTTGTTTCTTTTATTTTTTTTTACATAAGTTTGGTTTCTCATACACTTATATTTATACACTAAACATGTATTTAATATTAATACACTAAACATGTATTTAATATTTATACACTAAACATGTATTTAATATTAATACATTAAACATGTATTTAATATTCATACACTAAACATGTATTTAATATTCATACATTAAACATGTATTTAATATTTATACACTAAACATGTATTTAATATTCATACACGAAACATGTATTTAATGTTTATACACTAAACATTTATTTAATATTCTTATATTCATACATTAAACATGTATTTAATATTCATACACTAAACATGTATTTAATATTTATACACTAAACATGTATTTAATATTCATACACTAAACATGTATTTAATATTCATACACTAAACATGTATTTAATATTCATACACTAAACATGTATTTAATAATCGTATACTAAACGTACATGTAATTATACACTAATCATATATTTAATTTTCTACAGTAAACATGTATTTAATATTTATACACTAAACATGTATTTAATATTCATACACTAAACATGTGTTTAATATTAATACACTGAACATGTATTTAATAATCATATACTAAACGTATATGCAATCATATACTAATCATATATTTAATATTCATACAGTAACCATATATTTAATATTATTACACTAAACGTGTATTTAATATTTATACACTAAACATGTATTTAATATTATTACACTAAACATGTATTTAATATTTATACACTAAACATGTATTTAATATTCATACACTAAACATTCAGTTATTATTTATACACTAAACATGTATTTAATATTAATACAATAAACATGTATTTAATATTAATACACTAAACATGTATTTAATATTAATAGACTAAACATGTATTTAATATTTATACACTAATCATCTATTTAATATTAATACTCTGATCATGTATTTAATATTTATACAATAAATATAGATTTAATATTTATACACTTAACATGTATTTAATATTTACACACGAAACATGTATTTAATATTTGTACACTAAACATGTATTTAATATTCATACATTAAACATGTATTTAGTATTCATATATTAAACATGTATTTAATATTCATACACTAAACATGTATTTAATATTCATACACGAAACTTGTATTTAATATTTATACACTACACATGTATTTAATATTCATACATTAAACATGTATTTAATATTCATACACTAAACATGTATTTAATATTTATACACTAAACATGTATTTAATATTCATACACTAAACATCTATTTAATATTCATACACTAAACATGTATTTAATATTAATACACTGATTATGTATTTAATAATCATATACTAAACGTATATGTAATTATACACTAATCATATATTTAATTTTCATATAGTAAACATGTATTTAATATTCATACACGAAACATGTATTTAATATTAATACACTAAACATGTATTTAATATTTATACACTAAACATGTATTTAATATTCATACACTAAACATGTATTTAATATTAATACACTAAACATGTATTTAATATTTATACACTAAACATGTATTTAATATTAATACAAAACATGTATTTAATTTTAATAAACTAAATATATATTTAATATTAATACACTAAACTTGTATTTAATATTCATAAACTAAACGTGTATTTAATATTCATACACTAAACATGTATTTAATATTAATACAAAAACATGTATTTAAGTTTAATAAACTAAACATATATTTAATATTAATACACTAAACATGTATTTAATATTTATACACCAAACATGTATTTAATATTCATACACTAAACATGTATTTAATATTAATACACTGAACATGTATTTAATAATCATATACCAAACATATATGTAATTATATACTCATCATATATTTAATATTCATACAGTAAACATGTATTTATTATCCTCTAAATAAGGCACACTTGGAAATAATGAATTTCTTTATGTGTGTAGTTGCGGCAAAACTCCACAGGAGGGCGCACGTTCCCTCTTAATAAGTCCGGTCCTCTCCGTCTCTCTCTCTCTTTCTCTCTTTTTCATTTTTTTTTGTTTCTTTTATTTTTTTTACATAAGTTTGGTTTCTCATACACTTATATTTATACACTAAACATGTATTTAATATTAATACACTAAACGTGTCTTTAATATTAATACACTAAACATGTATTTAATATTAGTACAAAAACATGTATTTAATTTTAATAAACTAAACATATATTTAATATTAATACACTAAACATGTATTTAATATTAATACAAAAACATGTATTTAATTCTAATAAACTAAACATATATTTAATATTAATACACTAAACATGTATTAAATATTCATACACTAAACATTTATTTAATATTCATTCAATAAACATGTAGTTATTATTCTTACACTTAATATGTATTTAATATTAATACAAAAACATGTATTTAATTTTAATAAACTAATCATATATTTAATATTAATACACTAAACATGAATTTAATATTTTTACACTAAACGTGTATTTAATATTTATACACTAAAAGTGTATTTAATATTAATACACTAAACATGTATTTAATATTAATACACTAAACATGTATTTAATATTTATACACTAAACATGTATTTAATATTCATACACTAAACATGTATTTAATATTAATACACTAAACATGTATTTAATATTTATACACTAAACATGTATTTAATATTCATAAACTAAACATGTATTTAACATTTATACACTAAACATGTATTTAATATTCATACACTAAACATGTATTTATTATTTATACACTAAACATGTATTTAATATTAATACACTAAACATGTATTTAATATTTATACAGTAAACATGTATTGAATGTTCATACACTAAACATGTATTTAATATTACATAAAACATGTATTTAATATTCATACACTAAACATGTATTTAACATTTATACACTAAACATGTTTTTAATATTAATACACTAAACATGTATTTAATATTAATACAAAAACATGTATTTAATTTTAATAAACTGAACATATATTTAATATTTATACATTAAACATGTATTTAACATTTATACACTAAACATGTATTTAATATTAATACACTAAAAGTGTATTTAATATTTATACACTAAACATGTATTTAATATTAATACACTAAACATGTATTTAATATTTATACACTGAACATGTATTTAATATTCATACACTAAACATGTAGTTATTATTTATACACTAAATATGTATTTAATATTAATATTGTAAACATGTATTAAATATTTATACACTAAACATGTATTTAATATTCATAAAATAAACATGTAGTTATTATTCTTACACTTAATATGTATTTAATATTAATACAAAAACATGTATTTAATTTTAATAAACTAAACATATATTTAATATTAATACACTAAACATGTATTTAATATTTATACACTAAACATGTATTTAATATTCATACACTAAACATGTAGTTATTATTTATACACTAAACATGTATTTAATATTAATACAGTAAACGTGTATTAAATATTAATACAAAAACATGTATTTAATTTTAATAAACTAAACATATATTTAATATTAATACACTAAACATGTATTTAACATTTATACACTAAACATGTTTTTAATATTAATACACTAAACATGTATTTAATATTAATACAAAAACATGTATTTAATCTTAATAAACTGAACATATATTTAATATTTATACATTAAACATGTATTTAACATTTATACAGTAAAAATGTATTTGATATTAATACACTAAACATGTATTTAATATTTATACACTAAACATGTATTTAATATTAATACAAAAACATGTATTTAATTTTTAATAAACTAAACACATATTTAATATTAAAACACTAAACATGTATTTAATATTTATACACTAAACATGTATTTAATATTCATACACTAAACATTTATTTATTATTCATACACTAAACATGTATTTAATATTAATACAGTAAACATGTATTAAATATTTATGCACTAAACATGTATTTAATATTCATTCAATAAACATGTAGTCATTATTCTTACACTTAACATGTATTTAATATTAATACAAAAACATGTATTTAATTTTAATAAACTAACCATATATTTAATATTATTACACTAAACGTGTATTTAATATTTATACACTAAACATGTATTTAATATTATTACACTAAACATGTATTTAATATTTATACACTAAACATGTATTTAATATTCATACACTAAACATTCAGTTATTATTTATACACTAAACATGTATTTAATATTAATACAATAAACATGTATTTAATATTAATACACTAAACATGTATTTAATATTAATACACTAAACATGTATTTAATATTTATACACTAATCATCGATTTAATATTAATACTCTGATCATGTATTTAATATTTATACAATAAATATAGATTTAATATTTATACACTTAACATGTATTTAATATTAATACAAAAACATGTATTTAATTTTAATAAACTAACCATATATTTAATATTATTACACTAAACGTGTATTTAATATTTATACACTAAACATGTATTTAATATTTGTACACTAAACATCTATTAAATATTCATACACTAAACATGTATTTAATATTAATACACTGATTATGTATTCAATAATCATATACTAAACGTATATGTAATTATACACTAATCATATATTTAATTTTCATATAGTAAACATGTATTTAATATTTATACACTAAACATGTATTTAATATTAATACAAAACATGTATTTAATTTTAATAAACTAAATATATATTTAATATTAATACACTAAACTTGTATTTAATATTCATAAACTAAACGTGTATTTAATATTCATACACTAAACATGTATTTAATATTAATACAAAAACATGTATTTAAGTTTAATAAACTAAACATATATTTGATATTAATACACTAAACATGTATTTAATATTCATACTCTAAACATGTATTTAATATTTATACACTAAACATGTATTTAATATTCATACACTAAACATGTATTTAATATTAATACACTGAACATGTATTTAATAATCATATACCAAACATATATGTAATTATATACTAATCATATATTTAATATTCATACAGTAAACATGTATTTATTATCCTCTTAATAAGGCACACTTGGAAATAATGAATTTCTTTATGTGTGCAGTTGCGGCAGAAGTCCACAGGAGGGCGCACGTTCCCTCTTAATAAGTCCGGTCCTCTCCGTCTCTCTCTCTCTCTTTTTCATTTTTTTTTGTTTCTTTTATTTTTTTTTTACATACGTTTGGTTTCTCATACACTTATATTTATACACTAAACATATATTTAATATTAATACACTAAACATGTATTTAATATTTATACACTAAACATGTATTTAATATTTATACACTAAACATGTATTTAATATTAATACAAAAACATGTATTTAATTTTAATAAACTAAACATATATTTAATATTAATACACTAAACATGTATTTAATATTCATACACTAAACATGTATTTAATATTCATACACTAAACATGTATTTAATATTAATACACTAAACATGTATTTAATATTAATACAAAAACATGTATTTAATTTTAATAAACTAAACATATATTTAATATTCATACACTAAACATGTTTTTAATATTAATACACTAAACATGTATTTAATATTTATACATTAATCATGTATTTAATATTAATACTCTAATCATGTATTTAATATTTATACACAAAACATGTATTTAATATTTATACACTAAACATGTATTTAATATGTATACAGTAAACATGTATTTAATATTCATACACTAAACATGTATTTAATATTCATACATTAAACATGTATTTAATATTTATACACTAAACATGTATTTAATATTCATACACTAAACATGTATTTAATATTAATACACTGATTATGTATTTAATATTAATACACTGATTATGTATTTAATAATCATATACTAAACGTATATGTAATTATACACTAATCATATATTTAATTTTCATACAGTAAACATGTATTTAATATTTATACACTAAACATGTATTTAATATTCATACACTAAACATGTATTTAATATTAATACACTGAACATGTATTTAATAATCATATACTAAACGTATATGTAATCATATACTAATCATATATTTAATATTCATACAGTAAACATGTATTTATTATCCTCTAAATAAGGCACACTTGGAAATAATGAATTTCTTTATGTGTGTAGTTGCGGCAAAACTCCACAGGAGGGCGCACGTTCCCTCTTAATAAGTCCGGTCCTCTCCGTCTCTCTCTCTCTCTCTCTCTTTTTCATTTTTTTTTTGTTTCTTTTATTTTTTTTACATAAGTTTGGTTTCTCATACACTTATATTTATACACTAAACATGTATTTAATATTAATACACTAAACATGTATTTAATATTAATACACTAAACATGTATTTAAAATTAGTACAAAAACATGTATTTAATTTTAATAAACTAAACATATATTTAATATTAATACACTAAACATGTATTTAATATTAATACAAAAACATGTATTTAATTCTAATAAACTAAACATATATTTAATATTAATACACTAAACATGTATTAAATATTCATACACTAAACATGTATTTAATATTCATTCAATAAACATGTAGTTATTATTCTTACACTTAATATGTATTTAATATTAATACAAAAACATGTATTTAATTTTAATAAACTAATCATATATTTAATATTAATACACTAAACATGTATTTAATATTTTTACACTAAACGTGTATTTAATATTTATACACTAAAAGTGTATTTAATATTAATACACTAAACATGTATTTAATATTAATACACTAAACATGTATTTAATATTTATACACTAAACATGTATTTAATATTCATACACTAAACATGTATTTAATATTAATACACTAAACATGTATTTAATATTCATACACTAAACATGTATTTAATATTCATAAACTAAACATGTATTTAACATTTATACACTAAACATGTATTTAATATTCATACACTAAACATGTATTTAATATTTATACAGTAAACATGTATTGAATATTCATACACTAAACATGTATTTAATATTACACAAAACATGTATTTAATATTCATACACTAAACATGTATTTAACATTTATACACTAAACATGTTTTTAATATTAATACACTAAAAGTGTATTTAATATTTATACACTAAACATGTATTTAATATTAATACAAAAACATGTATTTAATTTTAATAAACTAAACATTTATTTAATATTAATACACTAAACATGTATTTAATATTTATACACTGAACATGTATTTAATATTCATACACTAAACATGTAGTTATTATTTATACACTAAATATGTATTTAATATTAATACAGTAAACATGTATTACATATTTATACACTAGACATGTATTTAATATTCATAAAATAAACATGTAGTTATTATTCTTACACTTAATATGTATTTAATATTAATACAAAAACATGTATTTAATTTTAATAAACTAAATATATATTTAATATTAATACACTAAACATGTATTTAATATTTATACACTAAACATGTATTTAATATTCATACACTAAACATGTAGTTATTATTTATACACTAAACATGTATTTAATATTAATACAGTAAACTTGTATTAAATATTAATACAAAAACATGTATTTAATTTTAATAAACTAAACATATATTTAATATTAATACACTAAACATGTATTTAACATTCATACACTAAACATGTTTTTAATATTAATACACTAAACATGTATTTAATATTAATACAAAAACATGTATTTAATTTTAATAAACTGAACATATATTTAATATTTATACATTAAACATGTATTTAACATTTATACAGTAAAAATGTATTTGATATTAATACACTAAACATGTATTTAATATTTATACACTAAACATGTATTTAATATTAATACAAAAACATGTATTTAATTTTTAATAAACTAAACATTTATTTAATATTAATACACTAAACATGTATTTAATATTTATACACTGAACATGGGTTTAATATTCATACACTAAACATGAAGTTATTATTTATACACTAAATATGTATTTAATATTAATACAGTAAACATGTATTAAATATTTATACACTAAACATGTATTTAATATTCATAAAATAAACATGTAGTTATTATTCTTACACTTAATATGTATTTAATATCAATACACTGAACATGTATTTAATAATCATATACCAAACATATATGTAATTATATACTAATCATATATTTAATATTCATACAGTAAACATTTATTTAATATTAATACACTGAACATGTATTTAATAATCATATACTAAACGTATATGTAATTATATACTAATCATATATTTAATATTCATACAGTAAACATGTATTTATTATCCTCTAAATAAGGCACACTTGGAAATAATGAATTTCTTTATGTGGGCAGTTGCGGCAGAAGTCCACAGGAGGGCGCACGTTCCCTCTTAATAAGTCCGGTCCTCTCCGTCTCTCTCTCTCTCTCTCTCTTTTTCATTTTTTTTTTGTTTCTTTTATTTTTTTTACATAAGTTTGGTTTCTCATACACTTATATTTATACACTAAACATGTATTTAATATTAATACACTAAACATGTATTTAATATTAATACACTAAACATGTATTTAAAATTAGTACAAAAACATGTATTTAATTTTAATAAACTAAACATATATTTAATATTAATACACTAAACATGTATTTAATATTAATACAAAAACATGTATTTAATTCTAATAAACTAAACATATATTTAATATTAATACACTAAACATGTATTAAATATTCATACACTAAACATGTATTTAATATTCATTCAATAAACATGTAGTTATTATTCTTACACTTAATATGTATTTAATATTAATACAAAAACATGTATTTAATTTTAATAAACTAATCATATATTTAATATTAATACACTAAACATGTATTTAATATTTTTACACTAAACGTGTATTTAATATTTATACACTAAAAGTGTATTTAATATTAATACACTAAACATGTATTTAATATTAATACACTAAACATGTATTTAATATTTATACACTAAACATGTATTTAATATTCATACACTAAACATGTATTTAATATTAATACACTAAACATGTATTTAATATTCATACACTAAACATGTATTTAATATTCATAAACTAAACATGTATTTAACATTTATACACTAAACATGTATTTAATATTCATACACTAAACATGTATTTAATATTTATACAGTAAACATGTATTGAATATTCATACACTAAACATGTATTTAATATTACACAAAACATGTATTTAATATTCATACACTAAACATGTATTTAACATTTATACACTAAACATGTTTTTAATATTAATACACTAAAAGTGTATTTAATATTTATACACTAAACATGTATTTAATATTAATACAAAAACATGTATTTAATTTTAATAAACTAAACATTTATTTAATATTAATACACTAAACATGTATTTAATATTTATACACTGAACATGTATTTAATATTCATACACTAAACATGTAGTTATTATTTATACACTAAATATGTATTTAATATTAATACAGTAAACATGTATTACATATTTATACACTAGACATGTATTTAATATTCATAAAATAAACATGTAGTTATTATTCTTACACTTAATATGTATTTAATATTAATACAAAAACATGTATTTAATTTTAATAAACTAAATATATATTTAATATTAATACACTAAACATGTATTTAATATTTATACACTAAACATGTATTTAATATTCATACACTAAACATGTAGTTATTATTTATACACTAAACATGTATTTAATATTAATACAGTAAACTTGTATTAAATATTAATACAAAAACATGTATTTAATTTTAATAAACTAAACATATATTTAATATTAATACACTAAACATGTATTTAACATTCATACACTAAACATGTTTTTAATATTAATACACTAAACATGTATTTAATATTAATACAAAAACATGTATTTAATTTTAATAAACTGAACATATATTTAATATTTATACATTAAACATGTATTTAACATTTATACAGTAAAAATGTATTTGATATTAATACACTAAACATGTATTTAATATTTATACACTAAACATGTATTTAATATTAATACAAAAACATGTATTTAATTTTTAATAAACTAAACATTTATTTAATATTAATACACTAAACATGTATTTAATATTTATACACTGAACATGGGTTTAATATTCATACACTAAACATGAAGTTATTATTTATACACTAAATATGTATTTAATATTAATACAGTAAACATGTATTAAATATTTATACACTAAACATGTATTTAATATTCATAAAATAAACATGTAGTTATTATTCTTACACTTAATATGTATTTAATATCAATACACTGAACATGTATTTAATAATCATATACCAAACATATATGTAATTATATACTAATCATATATTTAATATTCATACAGTAAACATTTATTTAATATTAATACACTGAACATGTATTTAATAATCATATACTAAACGTATATGTAATTATATACTAATCATATATTTAATATTCATACAGTAAACATGTATTTATTATCCTCTAAATAAGGCACACTTGGAAATAATGAATTTCTTTATATGTGCAGTTGCGGCAGAAGTCCACAGGAGGACGCACGTTCCCTCTTAATATGCCCGGTCCTCTCCGTCTCTCTCTCTCTCTTTTTCCTTTTTTTTTGTTTCTTTTATTTTTTTTTTACATAAGTTTGGTTTCTCATACACTTATATTTATACACTAAATATGTATTTAATATTAATACACTAAACATGTATTTAATATTTATACACTAAACATGTATTTAATATTAATACAAAACATGTATTTAATTTTAATACACTAAACATATATTTAATATTAATACACTAAACATGTATTTAACATTCATACACTAAACATGTATTTAACATTCATACACTAAACATGTATTTAATATTTATACACTAAACATGTTTTTAATATTAATACACTAAACATGTATTTAATATTAATACAAAAACATGTATTTAATTTTAATAAACCAAACATTTAATATGAATACACTAAACATGTAGTTATTATCTATACACTAAACATGTATTTAATATTTATACACTAAACATGTATTTAATATTCATACACTAAACATGTATTTAATGTTCATACATTAAATATGTATTTAATATTTATACACTAAACATGTATTTAATATTCATACACGAAACTTGTATTTAATATTTATACACTACACATGTATTTAATATTCATACATTAAACATGTATTTAATATTCATACACTAAACATGTATTTAATATTTATACACTAAACATGTATTTAATATTCATACACTAAACATGTATTTAATATTCATACACTAAACATGTATTTAATATTAATACACTGATTATGTATTTAATAATCATATACTTAACATATATGTAATTATACACTAATCATATATTTAATTTTCATACAGTAAACATGTATTTAATATTTATACACTAAACATGTATTTAATATTCATACACTAAACATGTATTTAATATTAATACACTGAACATGTATTTAATATTAATACACTAAACATGTATTTAATATTTATACACTAAACATGTAATTATTATTCATACACTAAACATGCATTTAATATTAATACACTAAACATGTAGTTATTATTCATACACTAAACATGTATTTAATATTTATACACTAAACATGTAATTATTATTCATACACTAAACATGCATTTAATATTAATACACTAAACATGTAATTATTATTCATACACTAATTATGTATTTAATATTAATACACTAAACATGTATTTAATATGTATGCACTAAACATGTATTTAATATTAATACAAAAACATGTATTTAATTTTAATAAACTAAATATATATTTAATATTAATACACTAAACATGTATTTAATATTAA
Organism: Nerophis ophidion; assembly: GCF_033978795.1. Classification (NCBI taxonomy): domain Eukaryota; kingdom Metazoa; phylum Chordata; class Actinopteri; order Syngnathiformes; family Syngnathidae; genus Nerophis; species Nerophis ophidion. Next base: position 2,125,589 of record NW_026906952.1, read on the forward strand.
TACACTAAACATGTATTTAATAATTATACACTAAAATGGAATTTAATAATAGACTAAACATGTATTTAATATTTTCACACTAAACTTGTATTTAATATTCATACACTAAACATGTATTTAATAGTCATACACTAAACATGTAGTTATTATTCATACACTAAACATGTATTTAATATTAATACACTAAACATGTATTTAATATTTATAAACTAAACATGTATTTAATATTTATACACTAAACATTTATTTAATATTAATACAAAAACATGTATTTAATTTTAATAAACTAAATATAAATTTAATATTAATACACTAAACATGTATTTAATATTCATAAACTAAACAATATTTATACACTAAACATGTATTTAATATTCATACACTAAACATGTAGTTATTATTCGTACACTAAACATGTATTTAATATTAATACAATAAACCTGTATTTATTATTTATACACTAAACATGTAGTTATTATTCATACACTAAACATGTATTTAATATTAATATACTAAACATGTATTTAATATTTATAAACTAAACATGTATTTAATATTTATACACTAAACATGTATTTAATATTAATACAAAAACATGTATTTAATTTTCATAAACTAAATATAAATTTTATATTAATACACTAAACATGTATTTAATATTAATACACTGAGCATGTATTTAATAATCATATACCAAACATATATGTAATTATATACTAATCATATATTTAATATTCATACAGTAAACATGTATTTATTATCCTCTAAATAAGGCACACTTGGAAATAATGAATTTCTTTATGTGGGCAGTTGCGGCAGAAGTCCACAGGAGGGCGCACGTTCCCTCTTAATAAGTCCGGTCCTCTCCGTCTCTCTCTCTCTTTTTCCTTTTTTTTGTTTCTTTTATTTTTTTTTACATAAGTTTGGTTTCTCATACACTTATATTTATACACTAAACATGTATTTAATATTAATACACTAAACATGTATTTAATATTTATACACTAAACATGTATTTAATATTAATACAAAAACATGTATTTAAGTTTAATAGACTAAATATAAATTTAATATTAATACACTAAACATGTATTTAATATTCATAAACTAAACAATATTTATACACTAAACATGTATTTAATATTCATACACTAAACATTTAGTTATTATTTATACACTAAACATGGATTTCATATTAATACACTAAACCTGTATTTAATATTTATACACTAAACATGTAGTTATTATTCATACACTAAACATGTATTTAATATTAATACACTAAACATGTATTTAATATTCATACACTAAACATGTATTTAATATTAATACAAAAACATGTATTTAATTTTAATAAACTAAATATAAATTTAATATTAATACACTAAACATGTATTTAATATTCATACACTAAACATGTAGTTATTATTCATACACTAAACATGTATTTAATATTTATACACTAAACATGTATTTAATATTTATACACTAAATATGTATTCATTATATCCACTAAACATGTATTTAATATTCATAAACTAAACATGTATTTAATATTCATACACTAAACGTGTATTTAATATTCATACACTAAACATGTATTTAATATTAATACAAAAACATGTATTTAAGTTTAATAAACTAAACATATATTTAATATTAATACACTAAACATGTATTTAATATTCATACACTAAACATGTATTTAATATTCATACACTAAACATGTATTTAATATTCATACACTAAACATGTATTTAATATTCATGCACTAAACATGTATTTAATATTAATACATTAAACATGTATTTAATATTTATACACTAAACATGTATTTAATATTAATACAAAAACATGTATTTAATTTTAATAAACTAAACATATATTTAATATTTATACACTAAACATATATTTAACATTTATACACTAAACATGAATTTCATATTAATACACTAAACATGTATTTGAGATTTATACACTTAACAAGTATTTAATATTAATACAAAAACATGTATTTAATTTTAATAAACTAAATATATATTTAATATTATTACACTAAAGATGTATTTAATATTTATACACTAAACATGTATTTAATATTCATACACTAAACATTTAATATCAATACACTAAACAAGTATATAATATTAATACACTAAACATGTATTTAATATTCATACACTAAACATGTATTTTATATTCATACATTAAACATGTATTTAATATTCATACACTAAACATGTATTTAATATTCATACACAAAACTTGTATTTAATATTTATACACTACACATGTATTTAATATTCATACATTAAACATGTATTTAATATTCATACACTAAACATGTATTTAATATTTATACACTAAACATGTATTTAATATTCATACACTAAACATGTATTTAATATTCATACACTAAACATGTATTTAATATTAATACACTGATTATGTATTTAATAATCATATACTTAACGTATATGTAATTATACACTAATCATATATTTAATTTTCATACAGTAAACATGTATTTAATATTTATACACTAAACATGTATTTAATATTCATACACTAAACATGTATTTAAAATTAATACACTGAACATGTATTTAATATTAATACACTAAACATGTATTTAATATTTATACACTAAACATGTAATTATTATTCATACACTAAACATGCATTTAATATTAATACACTAAACATGTAGTTATTATTCATACACTAAACATGTATTTAATATTAATACACTAAACATGTATTTAATATTTATGCACTAAACATGTATTTAATATTAATACAAAAACATGTATTTAATTTTAATAAACTAAATATATATTTAATATTAATACACTAAACATGTATTTAATATTAATACACTAAACATGTATTTAATAATTATACACTAAAATGGAATTTAATAATAGACTAAACATGTATTTAATATTTTCACACTAAACTTGTATTTAACATTCATACACTAAACATGTATTTAATATTCATACACTAAACATGTATTTAATATTAATACACTAAACATGTATTTAATATTTATAAACTAAACATGTATTTAATATTTATACACTAAACATTTATTTAATATTAATACAAAAACATGTATTTAATTTTAATAAACTAAATATAAATTTAATATTAATACACTAAACATGTATTTAATATTCATAAACTAAACAATATTTATACACTAAACATGTATTTAATATTCATACACTAAACATGTAGTTATTATTCATACACTAAACATGTATTTAATATTAATACAATAAACCTGTATTTATTATTTATACACTAAACATGTAGTTATTATTCATAAACTAAACATGGATTTAATATTAATATACTAAACATGTATTTAATATTTATAAACTAAACATGTATTTAATATTTATACACTAAACATGTATTTAATATTAATACAAAAACATGTATTTAATTTACATAAACTAAATATAAATTTTATATTAATACACTAAACATGTATTTAATATTAATACACTGAACATGTATTTAATAATCATATACCAAACATATATGTAATTATATACTAATCATATATTTAATATTCATACAGTAAACATGTATTTATTATCCTCTAAATAAGGCACACTTGGAAATAATGAATTTCTTTATGTGGGCAGTTGCGGCAGAAGTCCACAGGAGGGCGCACGTTCCCTCTTAATATGCCCGGTCCTCTCCTTCTCTCTCTCTCTCTTTTTCCTTTTTTTTTGTTTATTTTATTTTTTTTTACATAAGTTTGGTTTCTCATACACTTATATTTATACACTAAACATGTATTTAATATTAATAAACCAAACATGTATTTAATATTTATACACTAAACATGTATTTAATATTAATACAAAAACATGTATTTAAGTTTAATAAACTAAACATATATTTAATATTAATACACTAAACATGTATTTAATATTTATACACAAACATGTATTTAATATTCATACACTAAACATGTATTTAATATTCATACACTAAACATGTATTTAATATTCATACACTAAACATGTATTTAATATTTATACACTAAACATGTATTTAATATTAATACAAAAACATGTATATAATTTTAATAAACTAAATATAAATTTAATATTAATACACTAAACATGTGTTTAATATTAATACACTAAACACGTATTTAATATTTATAAACTAAACATGTATTTAATATTTATACACTAAACATGTATTTAATATTAATACAAAAACATGTATATAATTTTAATAAACTAAATATAAATTTAATATTAATACACTAAACATGTATTTAATATTCATAAACTAAACAATATTCATACACTAAACATGTATTTAATATTCATAGACTAAACATGTAGTTATTATTCATACACTAAACATGTATTTAATATTAATACACTAAACCTATATTTAATATTTATACACTAAACATGTAGTTATTATTCATACACTAAACATGTATTTAATGTTAATACACTAAACATGTATTTAATATTTACAAACTAAACATGTATTTAATATTTATACACTAAACATGTATTTAATATTAATACAAAAACATGTATTTAATTTTAATAAACTAAATATAAATTTAATATTAATACACTAAACATGTATTTAATATTCATAAATTAAACAATATTTATACACTAAACATGTATTTAATATTCATACACTAAACATGTATTTAATATTAATACACAAAACCTGTATTTAATATTTATACACTAAACATGTATTTAATATTAATACACTAAACATGTATTTAATATTTATACACTAAACATGTATTTAATATTAATACACTAAATATGTATTTATTATATAGCCACTAAACATGTATTTAATATTCATAAACTAAATATGTATTTAATATTCATACACTAAACATGTATTTAATATTCATACACTAAACATGTATTTAATATTAATACACTGAACATGTATTTAATATTAATACACTAAACATGTATTTAATATTCATACACTAAACATGTATTTAATGTTCATACATTAAATATGTATTTAATATTTATACACTAAACATGTATTTAATATTCATACACTAAACATGTATTTAATATTAATACAAAAACATGTATTTAAGTTTAATAAACTAAACATATATTTAATATTAATACACTAAACATGTATTTAATATTTATACACAAACATGTATTTAATATTCATACACTAAACATGTATTTAATATTCATACACTAAACATGTATTTAATATTCATACACTAAACATGTATTTAATATTAATACAAAAAACATGTATATAATTTTAATAAACTAAATATAAATTTAATATTAATACACTAAACATGTGTTTAATATTAATACACTAAACACGTATTTAACATTTATAAACTAAACATGTATTTAATATTTATACACTAAACATGTATTTAATATTAATACAAAAACATGTATATAATTTTAATAAACTAAATATAAATTTAATATTAATACACTAGACATGTATTTAATATTCATAAACTAAACAATATTTATACACTAAACATGTATTTAATATTCATACACTAAACATGTAGTTATTATTCATACACTAAACATGTATTTAATATTAATACACTAAACCTATATTTAATATTTATACACTAAACATGTAGTTATTATTCATACACTAAACATGTATTTAATGTTAATACACTAAACATGTATTTAATATTTACAAACTAAACATGTATTTAATATTTATACACTAAACATGTATTTAATATTAATACAAAAACATGTATTTAATTTTAATAAACTAAATATAAATTTAATATTAATACACTAAACATGTATTTAATATTCATAAATCAAACAATATTTATACACTAAACATGTATTTAATATTCATACACTAAACATGTATTTAATATTAATACACGAAACCTGTATTTAATATTTATACACTAAACATGTATTTAATATTAATACACTAAACATGTATTTAATATTTATACACTAAACATGTATTTAATATTAATACACTAAATATGTATTTATTATATAGCCACTAAACATGTATTTAATATTCATAAACTAAATATGTATTTAATATTCATACACTAAACATGTATTTAATATTCATACACTAAACATGTATTTAATATTAATACACTGAACATGTATTTAATATTAATACACTAAACATGTATTTAATATTCATACACTAAACATGTATTTAATGTTCATACATTAAATATGTATTTAATATTTATACACTAAACATGTATTTAATATTCATACACGAAACTTGTATTTAATATTTATACACTACACATGTATTTAATATTCATACATTAAACATGTATTTAATATTCATACACTAAACATGTATTTAATATTTATACACTAAACATGTATTTAATATTCATACACTAAACATGTATTTAATATTCATACACTAAACATGTATTTAATATTAATACACTGATTATGTATTTGATAATCATATACTAAACGTATTTGTAATTATACACTAATCATATATTTAATTTTCATACAGCAAACATGTATTTAATATGTATACACTAAACATGTATTTAATATTCATACACTAAACATGTATTTAATATTAATACACTGAACATGTATTTAATATTGATAAACTAAACATGTATTTAATATTTATACACTAAACATGTATTTAATATTCATACACTAAACATGTATTTAATATTAATACACTAAACATGTATTTAATATTTATACACTAAACATGTATTTAATATTAATACAAAACATGTATTTAATTTTAATGAAATAAATATATATTTAATATTAATACACTAAACATGTATTTAATATTCATAAACTAAACATGTATTTAACATTCATACACTAAACACGTATTTAATATTCATACACTAAACATGTAGTTATTATTTATACACTAAACATGTATTTAATATTAATACACTAAACCTGTAGTTATTATTCATACACTAAACATGTATTTAATATTAATACACTAAACATGTATTTAATATTTATACACTAAACATGTATTTAATATTCGTACATTAAACATGTATTTAATATTCATACACTAAACATGTATTTAATATTCATACATTAAACATGTATTTAATATCCATACACTAAACATGTATTTAATATTCATACACGAAACATGTATTTAATGTTTATACACTAAACATTTATTTAATATTCATACACTTAACATGTATTTAATATTTATACATGAAACATGTATTTAATATTCATACACTAAACATGTATTTAATATTCATACATTAAACATGTATTTAATATTAATACACTAAACATGTATTTAATATTAATACACTAAACATGTATTTAATATTTATACACTAATCATGTATTTAATATTAATACTCTAATCATGTATTTAATATTTGTACACTAAATATGTATTTAATATGTATACACTTAACATGTATTTAATATTTATACACGAAACATGTATTTAATATTTATACACTAAACATGTATTTAATATTCATACATTAAACATGTATTTAATATTTATACACGAAACATGTATTTAATATTTATACACTAAACATGTATTTAATATTCATACATTAAACATGTATTTAATATTCATACACTAAACATGTATTTAATATTCATACATTAAACATGTATTTAATATTTATACACTAAACATGTATTTAATATTCATACACGAAACATGTATTTAATATTTATACACTAAACATGTATTTAATATTCATACAGTAAACATTCAGTTATTATTTATACACTAAACATGTATTTAATATTAATACAATAAACATGTATTTAATATTAATACACTAAACAGGTATTTAATATTAATAGACTAAACATGTATTTAATATTTATACACTAATCATCTATTTAATATTAATACTCTGATCATGTATTTAATATTTATACAATAAATATAGATTTAATATTTATACACTTAACATGTATTTAATATTTACACACGAAACATGTATTTAATATTTGTACACTAAACATGTATTTAATATTCATACATTAAACATGTATTTAGTATTCATATATTAAACATGTATTTAATATTTATACACTAAACATGTATTTAATATTCATACACAAAACTTGTATTTAATATTTATACACTACACATGTATTTAATATTCATACATTAAACATGTATTTAATATTCATACACTAAACATGTATTTAATATTTATACACTAAACATGTATTTAATATTCATACACTAAACATCTATTTAATATTCATACACTAAACATGTATTTAATATTAATACATTAAACATGTATTTAATATTCATACACTAAACATGTATTTAATATTTATACACTAAACATGTATTTAATATTCATACACTAAACATGTATTTAATATTAATACACTGATTATGTATTTAATAATCATATACTAAACGTATATGTAATTATACACTAATCATATATTTAATTTTCATACATTAAACATGTATTTAATATTTATACACTAAACATGTATTTAATATTCATACACTAAACATGTATTTAATATTAATACACTAAACATGTAGTTATTATTCATACACTAAACATGTATTTAATATTTATACACTAAACATGTAGTTATTATTTATACACTAAACATGTATTTAATATTCATACACTAAACATGTATTTAATATTAATACACTAAACATGTATTTAATATTTATACACTAAACATGTATTTAATATTTATACACTAAACATGTAGTTATTATTTATACACTAAACATGTATTTAATATTCATACACTAAACATGGATTTAATATTTATAAACTAAACATGTATTTAATATTTATACACTAAACATGTATTTAATATTAATACAAAAACATGTATTTAATTTTAATAAACTAAATATAAATTTAATATTAATACACTAAACATGTATTTAATATTCATAAACTAAACAATATTTATACACTAAACATGTATTTAATATTCATACACTAAACATGTAGTTATTATTCATACACTAAACATGTATTTAATATTAATACACTAAACCTGTATTTAATATTTATACACTAAACATATAGTTATTATTCATACACTAAACATGTATTTAATATTAATATACTAAACATGTATTTAATATGTATACACTAAACATGTACTTAATATTAATACAAAAACATGTTTTTAATTTTAATAAACTAAATATAAATTAAATATTAATACACTAAACCTGTATTTAATATTCATAAACTAAACAATATTTATACACTAAACATGTATTTAATATTCATACACTAAACATGTAGTTATTATTCATACACTAAACATGTATTTAATATTAATACACTAAACCTGTATTTAATATTTATACACTAAACATGTATTTAATATTAATACACTAAACATATATTTAATATTTATACACTAAACATGTATTTAATATTAATACACTCAATATGTATTTATTATATATCCACTAAACATGTATTTAATATTCATAAACTAAACATGTATTTAATATTCATACACTAAACATGTAGTTATTATTCATACACTAAACATGTATTCAATATTAATACACTAAACATGTATTTAATATTTATACACTAAACATGTAGTTATTATTCATACACTAAACATGTATTTAATATTTATAAACTAAACATGTATTTAATATTTAGACACTAAACATGTATTTAATATTAATACAAAAACATGTATTTAATTTTAATAAACTAAATATAAATTTAATATTAATACACTAAACATGTATTTAATATTCATAAACTAAACAATATTTATACACTAAACATGTATTTAATATGTATACACTAAACATGTAGTTATTATTCATACACTAAACATGTATTTAATATTAATATACTAAACATATATTTAATATTTATAAACTAAACATGTATTTAATATTTATACACTAAACATGTATTTAATATTAATACAAAAACATGTATTTAATTTTAATAAACTAAATATAAATTTAATATTAATACACTAAACATGTATTTAATATTCATAAACTAAACAATATTCATACACTAAACATGTATTTAATATTCATACACTAAACATGTATTTATTATTCATACACTAAACATGTATTTAATATTAATACACTAAACCTGTATTTAATATTTATACACTAAACATGTATTTAATATTAATACACTAAACATATATTTAATATTTATACACTAAACATGTATTTAATATTAATACACTCAATATGTATTTATTATATATCCACTAAACATGTATTTAATATTCATAAACTAAACATGTATTTAATATTCATACACTAAACATGTAGTTATTATTCATACACTAAACATGTATTCAATATTAATACACTAAACATGTATTTAATATTTATACACTAAACATGTAGTTATTATTCATACACTAAACATGTATTTAATATTTATAAACTAAACATGTATTTAATATTTAGACACTAAACATGTATTTAATATTAATACAAAAACATGTATTTAATTTTAATAAACTAAATATAAATTTAATATTAATACACTAAACATGTATTTAATATTCATAAACTAAACAATATTTATACACTAAACATGTATTTAATATGTATACACTAAACATGTAGTTATTATTCATACACTAAACATGTATTTAATATTAATATACTAAACATATATTTAATATTTATAAACCAAACATGTATTTAATATTTATACACTAAACATGTATTTAATATTAATACAAAAACATGTATTTAATTTTAATAAACTAAATATAAATTTAATATTAATACACTAAACATGTATTTAATATTCATAAACTAAACAATATTCATACACTAAACATGTATTTAATATTCATACACTAAACATGTAGTTATTATTCATACACTAAACATGTATTTAATATTAATACACTAAACCTGTATTTAATATTTATACACTAAACATGTATTTAATATTTATACACTAAACATGTATTTAATATTAATACACTAAATATGTATTTATTATATATCCACTAAACATGTATTTAATATTCATAAACTAAACATGTATTTAATATTAATACACTAAACGTGTATTTAATATTCATACACTAAACATGTATTTAATATTAATACAAAAACATGTATTTAAGTTTAATAAACTTAACATATATTTAATATTAATACACTAAACATTTATTTTTCTATGTATACAGTAAACATGTATTGAATATTCATACACTAAACATGTATTTAATATTCATACACTAAACATGTATTTAATATTCATAAACTAAACATGTATTTAATATTAATACACTAAACATGTATTTAATATTTATACACTAAACATGTATTTAATATTAATACAAAAACATATATTTAATTTTAATAAACTAAACATATATTTAATATTTATACACTAAACATATATTTAACATTTATACACTAAACATGAATTTAATATTAATACACTAAACATGTATTTGAGATTTGTACACTTAACATGTATTTAATATTAACACAAAAACATGTATTTAAGTTTAATAAACTTAACATATATTTAATATTAATACACTAAACATTTATTTTTCTATGTATACAGTAAACATGTATTGAATATTCATACACTAAACATGTATTTAATATTCATACACTAAACATGTATTTAATATTCATAAACTAAACATGTATTTAATATTAATACACTAAACATGTATTTAATATTTATACACTAAACATGTATTTAATATTAATACAAAAACATATATTTAATTTTAATAAACTAAACATATATTTAATATTTATACACTAAACATATATTTAACATTTATACACTAAACATGAATTTAATATTAATACACTAAACATGTATTTGAGATTTGTACACTAAACATGTATTTAATATTTATACACTAAACATGTATTTAATATTAATATACTAAACATATATTTAATATTTATAAACTAAACATGTATTTAATATTTATACACTAAACATGTATTTAATATTAATACAAAAACATGTATTTAATTTTAATAAACTAAATATAAATTTAATATTAATACACTAAACATGTATTTAATATTCATAAACTAAACAATATTCATACACTAAACATGTATTTAATATTCATACACTAAAAATGTAGTTATTATTCATACACTAAACATGTATTTAATATTAATACACTAAACCTGTATTTAATATTTATACACTAAACATGTATTTAATATTAATACACTAAACATGTATTTAATATTAATACACTAAATATGTATTTATTATATATCCACTAAACATGTATTTAATATTCATAAACTAAACATGTATTTAATATTAATACACTAAACGTGTATTTAATATTCATACACTAAACATGTGTTTAATATTAATACAAAAACATGTATTTAAGTTTAATAAACTTAACATATATTTAATATTAATACACTAAACATTTATTTTTCTATGTATACAGTAAACATGTATTGAATATTCATACACTAAACATGTATTTAATATTCATACACTAAACATGTATTTAATATTCATAAACTAAACATGTATTTAATATTAATACACTAAACATGTATTTAATATTTATACACTAAACATGTATTTAATATTAATACAAAAACATATATTTAATTTTAATAAACTAAACATATATTTAATATTTATACACTAAACATATATTTAACATTTATACACTAAACATGAATTTAATATTAATACACTAAACATGTATTTGAGATTTGTACACTTAACATGTATTTAATATTAATACAAAAACATGTATTTAATTTTAATAAACTAAACATATATTTAATATTATTACACTAAACATGTATTTAATATTTATACACTAAACATGTATTTAATATTCATACACTAAACATTTAGTTATTATTTATACACTAAACATGTATTTAATATTAATACACTAAACATGTATTTAATATTAATACACTAAACATGTATTTAATATTAATACACTAAACATGTATTTAATATTTATACACTAATCATGTATTTAATATTAATACTCTAATCATGTATTTAATATTTATACACTAAATATGTATTTAATATTTATACACTTAACATGTATTTAATATTTACACACGAAACATGTATTTAATATTTATACACTAAACATGTATTTAATGTTCATACATTAAACATGTATTTAATATTCATACACTAAACATGTATTTAATATTCATACATTAAACATGTATTTAATATTTATACACTAAATATGTATTTAATATTCATACACGAAACGTGTATTTAATATTTATACACTACACATGTATTTAATATTCATACATTAAACATGCATTTAATATTCATACACTAAACATGTATTTAATATTTATACACTAAACATGTATTTAATATTCATACACTAAACATGTATTTAATATTCGTACACTAAACATGTATTTAATATTAATACACTGATTATGTATTTAATAATCATATACTAAACGTATATGTAATTATACACTAATCATATATTTAATTTTCATACATTAAACATGTATTTAATATTTATACACTAAACATGTATTTAATATTCATACACTAAACATGTATTTAATATTAATACACTGAACATGTATTTCATAATCATATACCAAACATATATGTAATTGTATACTAATCATATATTTAATATTCATACAGTAAACATGTATTTATTATCCTCTAAATAAGGCACACTTGGAAATTATGAATTTCTTTATGTGTGCAGTTGCGGCAGAAGTCCACAGGAGGGCGCACGTTCCCTCTTAATATGCCCGGTCCTCTCCGTCTCTCTCTCTCTCTTTTTTGTTTTTTTTTTGTTTCTTTTTTGTTTCTAATATTTATTCATTATTTATCCACTAAACCTGTATTTAATATTTATACACTAACTATGTATTTAATATTAATACAAAAACCTGTATTTAATATTAATACACTAAACATGTATTTAATATTAATACACTAAACATGTATTTAATATTAATACACTAAACATGTATTTAATATTAATACACTAAACATGTATTTAATATTAATACAAAAACATGTATTTAATTTTAATAAACTAAACATATATTTAATATTATTACACTAAACATGTATTTAATATTTATACACTAAACATGTATTTAATATTCATACTCTAAACATTTAGTTATTATATATACACTAAATATGTATTTAATATTAATACACTAAACATGTATTTGATATTAATACAATAAACATGTATTTAATATTAATACACTAAACATGTATTTAATATTTATACACTAAACATGTATTTAATATTCGTACATTAAACATGTATTTAATATTCATACACTAAACATGTATTTAATATTCATACATTAAACATGTATTTAATATCCATACACTAAACATGTATTTAATATTCATACACGAAACATGTATTTAATGTTTATACACTAAACATTTATTTAATATTCATACACTTAACATGTATTTAATATTTATACATGAAACATGTATTTAATATTCATACACTAAACATGTATTTAATATTCATACATTAAACATGTATTTAATATTAATACACTAAACATGTATTTAATATTAATACACTAAACATGTATTTAATATTTATACACTAATCATGTATTTAATATTAATACTCTAATCATGTATTTAATATTTGTACACTAAATATGTATTTAATATGTATACACTTAACATGTATTTAATATTTATACACGAAACATGTATTTAATATTTATACACTAAACATGTATTTAATATTCATACATTAAACATGTATTTAATATTCATACACTAAACATGTATTTAATATTCATACATTAAACATGTATTTAATATTTATACACTAAACATGTATTTAATATTCATACACGAAACATGTATTTAATATTTATACACTAAACATGTATTTAATATTCATACACTAAACATTCAGTTATTATTTATACACTAAACATGTATTTAATATTAATACAATAAACATGTATTTAATATTAATACACTAAACATGTATTTAATATTAATAGACTAAACATGTATTTAATATTTATACACTAATCATCTATTTAATATTAATACTCTGATCATGTATTTAATATTAATACAATAAACATGTATTTAATATTAATACACTAAACATGTATTTAATATTAATAGACTAAACATGTATTTAATATTTATACACTAAACATGTATTTAATATTAATAGACTAAACATGTATTTGATATTAATACACTAAACATGTATTTAATATTAATACACTAAACATGTATTTAATATTTATACACTAAACATGTATTTAATATTCGTACATTAAACATGTATTTAATATTCATACACTAAACATGTATTTAATATTCATACATTAAACATGTATTTAATATCCATACACTAAACATGTATTTAATATTCATACACGAAACATGTATTTAATGTTTATACACTAAACATGTATTTAATATTCATACACTTAACATGTATTTAATATTTATACATGAAACATGTATTTAATATTCATACACTAAACATGTATTTAATATTCATACATTAAACATGTATTTAATATTCATACACCAAACATGTATTTAATATTAATACACTGAACATGTATTTAATATTTGTACACTAAACATGTAGTTATTATTTATACACTAAACATGTATTTAATATTCATACACTAAACATGTATTTAATATTAATACACTAAATATGTATTTAATATTTATACACTAAACATGTAGTTATTATTCATACACTAAACATGCATTTAATATTAATACACTAAACATGTAGTTATTATTCATACACTAAACATGTATTTAATATTAATACACTAAACATGTATTTAATATTTATACACTAAACATGTATTTAATATTAATACAAAAACATGTATTTAATTTTAATAAACTAAATATATATTTAATATTAATACACTAAACATGTATTTAATATTAATACACTAAACATGTATTTAATAATTATACACTAAAATGGAATTTAATAATAGACTAAACATGTATTTAATATTTTCACACTAAACTTGTATTTAATATTCATACACTAAGCATGTATTTAATATTCATACACTAAACATGTATTTAATATTCATACACTAAACATGTATTTAATATTCATACACTAAACATGTATTTAATATTAATACACTGAACATGTATTTCATAATCATATACCAAACATATATGTAATTGTATACTAATCATATATTTAATATTCATACAGTAAACATGTATTTATTATCCTCTAAATAAGGCACACTTGGAAATTATGAATTTCTTTATGTGTGCAGTTGCGGCAGAAGTCCACAGGAGGGCGCACGTTCCCTCTTAATATGCCCGGTCCTCTCCGTCTCTCTCTCTCTCTTTTTTGTTTTTTTTTTTGTTTCTTTTTTGTTTCTAATATTTATTCATTATTTATCCACTAAACCTGTACTTAATATTTATACACTAACTATGTATTTAATATTAATACAAAAACCTGTATTTAATATTAATACACTAAACATGTATTTAATATTAATACACTAAACATGTATTTAATATTAATACACTAAACATGTATTTAATATTAATACACTAAACATGTATTTAATATTCATACATTAAACATGTAATTAATATTTATACACTTAACATGTATTTAATATTTATACACGAAACATGTATTTAATATTCATACACTAAACATGTATTTAATATTCATACATTAAACATGTATTTAATATTCATACACTAAACATGTATTTAATATGTATACAGTAAACATGTATTGAATATTTATACAATAAACATGTATTTAATATTCATACACTAAACATGTATTTAATATTCATACACTAAACATGTATTCAATATTAATACAAAAACATGTATTTAATTTTAATAAACTAAACATATATTTAATATTTATACACTAAACATATATTTAACATTTATACACTAAACATGAATTTAATATTAATACACTAAACATGTATTTGAGATTTATACACTTAACATGTATTTAATATTAATACAAAAACATGTATTTAATTTTAATAAACTAAACATATATTTAATATTATTACACTAAACATGTATTTAATATTTATACACTAAACATGTATTTAATATTCATACACTAAACATTTAGTTATTATATATACACTAAACATGTATTTAATATTAATACACTAAACATGTATTTAATATTAATACACTGAACATGTATTTAATATTAATACACTAAACATGTATTTAATATTCATACACTAATCATGTATTTAATATTAATACTCTAATCATGTATTTAATATTTATACACTAAATATGTATTTAATATTCATACACTTAACATGTATTTAATATTTATACACGAAACATGTATTTAATATTCATACACTAAACATGTATTTAATATTCGTACATTAAACATGTATTTAATATTCATACACTAAACATGTATTTAATATTCATACATTAAACATGTATTGAATATCTATACACTAAACATGTATTTAATATTCATACACGAAACATGTATTTAATGTTTATACACTAAACATTTATTTAATATTCATACACTTAACATGTATTTAATATTTATACATGAAACATGTATTTAATATTTATACACTAAACATGTATTTAATATTTATACACTAAACATGTATTTAATATTAATACACTAAATATGTATTTATTATTATCCACTAAACATGTATTTATTATTCATAAACTAAACATGTATTTAATATTCATACACTAAACGTGTATTTAATATTCATACACTAAACATGTATTTAATATTAATACAAACACATGTATTTAAGTTTAATGAACTAAACATATATTTAATATTAATACACTAAACATGTATTTAATATTTATAAACTAAACATGTATTTAATATTAATACACTAAACATGTATTTAATATTAATACATAAACATGTATTTAATTTTAATAAACTAAACATATTTAATATTAATACACTAATAATGTATTTAATATTTATACACTAAACATGTATTTAACTTTTATACAATAAACATGTTTTTAATATTAATACATTAAACATGTATTTAATATTAATACAAAAACATGTATTTAATTTTAATGAACTAAACATATATTTAATATGAATACACTAAACATGTATTTAACTTTTATACACTAAACATGTTTTTAATATTAATTCAAAAACATGTTTTTAATATTAATACAAAAACATGTATTTAATTTTAATAAACTAAACATATATTTATAATGAATACACTAAATATGTATTTGATATTCATACACTAAACATGTATTTAACATTAATACACTAAACATGTATTTAATATTAATACACTAAACATGTATTTAATATAAATACAAAACATGTATTTAATTTTAATAAACTAAACATATATTTAATATTAATACACTAAACATGTATTTGATATATTAATACACTAAACATGTATTTAATATTCATATACTAAACATGTATTTAATATGTATACAATAAACATGAATTTAATATTCATACATGAAACATGTATTTAATATTTATACACTAAACATGCATTTGATATTCATACATTAAACATGTATTTAATATTCATACACTAAACATGTATTTAATATTTATACACTAAACATGTATTTAATATACATACACTAAACATGTATTTAATATTCATACACTAAACATGTATTTAATATTTATACACTAAACATGTATTTAATATAAATAAAAAAACATGTATTTAATTTTAATAAACTAAACATATATTTAATATTAATACACTAAACATGTATTTGATATATTAATACACCAAACATGTATTTAATATTCATATACTAAACATGTATTTAATATGTATACAATAAACATGTATTTAATATTCATACATGAAACATGTATTTAATATTTATACACTAAACATGCATTTAATATTCATACATTAAACATGTATTTAATATTCATACACTAAACATGTATTTAATATTCATACACTAAACATGTATTTAATATACATACACTAAACATGTATTTAATATGTGTACACTAAACATGTATTTAATATTCATACACTAAACATGTATTTAATATTCATACACTAAACATTGATTTAATATTAATACACTAAACATGTATTTAATATTAATACATGAAACATGTATTTAATATTATACACTAAACATGCATTTAATATTCATACATTAAACATGTATTTAATATTCATACACTAAACATGTATTTAATATTTATACACTAAACATGTATTTAATATTCATACATGAAACATGTATTTAATATTTATACACTAAACATGCATTTAATATTCATACATTAAACATGTATTTAATATTCATACACTAAACATGTATTTAATATTAACACACTGAACATATATTTAATATTAATACAAAAACATGTATTTAATTTTAATAAACTAAACATATATTTAATATTAATACACTAAACATGTATTTAATATTAATACACTAAACATGTATTTAATATTCATACACTAAACATGTAGTTATTATTTATACACTAAACATGTATTTAATACTTATACACGAAACATGTTTTTAATATTTATACAATAAACATGTATTTAATATTCATACATTAAACATGTATTTAATAATCATACACTAAACATGTATTTAATATTCATACATTAAACATGTATTTAATATTTATACACTAAACATGTATTTAATATTCATACATTAAACATATATTTAATATTCATACACTAAACATGTATCTAATATTTATACACTAAACATGTATTTAACATTTATACATTAAACATGGATTTAATATTAATACACTAAATGTGTATTTAATATTAATACACTAAACATGTATTTAATATTAATAAAAAAATATGTATTTAATTTTAATAAACTAAACATATATTTAATATTAATACACTAAACAAGTATTTAATATGAATACACTAAACATGTATTTAATATTTATACACTAAACATATATTGAATATTAATACAAAAACATGTATTTAATTTTTAATAAACTAAACATATATTTAATATTAATACACTAAACATATATTTAATATTAATGCACTAAACATGTATTTAATATTTTTACACTAAACATGTATTTAATATTAATACACTAAACATGTATTTAATATTAATACAAAAACATGTATTTAATTTTAATAAACTAAACATATTTTTAATATTAATATACTAAACATGTATTTAATATTTATACACTAAAATGTATTTAACATTTATACACTAAACATGTATTTAATATTAATACACTAAACATGTATTTAATATTAATACAAAAACATGTATTTAATTTTAATAAACTAAACATATATTTAATATTAATACACTAAACATTAATTTAATATTAATACACTAAACATGTATTTAATATTCATACACTAAACATGTAGTTATTATTTATACACTAAACATGTATTTAATATTTATACACGAAACATGTTTTTAATATTTATACAATAAACATGTATTTAATATTCATACATTAAACATGTATTTAATAATCATACACTAAACATGTATTTAATATTCATACATTAAACATGTATTTAATATTTATACACTAAACATGTATTTAATATTCATACATTAAACATATATTTAATATTCATACACTAAACATGTATGTAATATTTATACACTAAACATGTATTTAACATTTATACACTAAACATGTATTTAATATTAATACACTAAATGTGTATTTAATATTAATACACTAAACATGTATTTAATATTAATAAAAAAATATGTATTTAATTTTAATAAACTAAACATATATTTAATATTAATACACTAAACATGTATGTAATATTCATTCAATAAACATGTAGTTATTATTCTTACACTTAATATGTATTCAATATTAATACAAAAACATGTATTTAATTTTAATAAACTAAACATATATTTAATATTAATACACTAAACATGTATTTAATATTTTTACACTAAATGTGTATTTAATATTTATACACTAAAAGTGTATTTAATATTAATACACTAAACATGTATTTGATATTAATACAGTAAACATGTATTTAATATTTATACACTAAACATGTATTTAATATTCATACACTAAACCTGTATTTAATATTAATACACTAAACATGTATTTAATATTTATACACTAAACATGTATTTAATATTAATACAAAAACATGTATTTAATTTTAATAAACTAAATATATATTTAATATTAATACACTAAACATGTATTTAATATTAATACACTAAACCTGTATTTAATATTTATACACTAAACATGTATTTAATATTAATACACTAAATATGTATTTATTATTATCCACTAAACATGTATTTATTATTCATAAACTAAACATGTATTTAATATTCATACACTAAACGTGTATTTAATATTCATACAGTAAACATGTATTTAATATTAATACAAACACATGTATTTAAGTTTAATAAACTAAACATATATTTAATATTAATACACTAAACATGTATTTAATATTTATAAACTAAACATGTATTTAATATTAATACACTAAACATGTATTTAATATTAATACATAAACATGTATTTAATTTTAATAAACTAAACATATTTAATATTAATACACTAATAATGTATTTAATATTTATACACTAAACATGTATTTAACTTTTATACAATAAACATGTTTTTAATATTAATACATTAAACATGTATTTAATATGAATACAAAAACATGTATTTAATTTTAATGAACTAAACATATATTTAATATGAATACACTAAACATGTATTTAACTTTTATACACTAAACATGTTTTTAATATTAATACAAAAACATGTATTTAATATTAATACAAAAACATGTATTTAATTTTAATAAACTAAACATATATTTATAATGAATACACTAAATATGTATTTGATATTCATACACTAAACATGTATTTAACATTAATACACTAAACATGTATTTAATACAAATACACTAAACATGTATTTAATATAAATACAAAAACATGTATTTAATTTTAATAAACTAAACATATATTTAATATTAATACACTAAACATGTATTTGATATATTAATACACTAAACATGTATTTAATATTCATATACTAAACATGTATTTAATATGTATACAATAAACATGTATTTAATATTCATACATGAAACATGTATTTAATATTTGTACACCAAACATGCATTTAATATTCATACATTAAACATGTATTTAATATTCATACACTAAACATGTATTTAATATTTATACACTAAACATGTATTTAATATACATACACTAAACATGTATTTAATATTCATACACTAAACATGTATTTAATATTTATACACTAAACATGTATTTAATATAAATACAAAAACATGTATTTAATTTTAATAAACTAAACATATATTTAATATTAATACACTAAACATGTATTTGATATATTAATACACCAAACGTGTATTTAGTATTCATATACTAAACATGTATTTAATATGTATACAATAAACATGTATTTAATATTCATACATGAAACATGTATTTAATATTTATACACTAAACATGCATTTAATATTCATACATTAAACATGTATTTAATATTCATACACTAAACATGTATTTAATATTCATACACTAAACATGTATTTAATATACATACACTAAACATGTATTTAATATGTGTACACTAAACATGTATTTAATACTCATACACTAAACATGTATTTAATATTCATACACTAAACATTGATTATATATCTATACACTAAACATGTATTTAATATTAATACAAAAACATGTATTTAATATTAATACAAAAACATGTATTTAATTTTAATAAACTAAACATATATTTATAATGAATACACTAAATATGTATTTAATATTCATACACTAAACATGTATTTAACATTAATACACTAAACATGTATTTAATATTAATACACTAAACATGTATTTAATATTAATACAAAAACATGTATTTAATTTTAATAAACTAAACATATATTTAATATTAATACACTAAACATGTATTTGATATATTAAAACACTAAACATGTATTTAATATTCATACACTAAACATGTATTTAATATGTATACAATAAACATGTATTTAATATTCATACATGAAACATGTATTTAATATTTATACACTAAACATGCATTTAATATTCATACATTAAACATGTATTCAATATTCATACACTAAACATGTATTTAACATTTATACACTAAACATGTATTTAATATTTATACACTAAACATGTATTTAATATTCATACACTTAACATGTATTTAATATTAATACACTGAACATGTATTTAATAATCATATACTAAACGTATATGTAATCATATACTAATCATATATTTAATATTCATACAGTAAACATGTATTTATTATCCTCTAAATAAGGCACACTTGGAAATAATGAATTTCTTTATGTGTGCAGTTGTGGCAGAAGTCCACAGGAGGGCGCACATTCCCTCTTAATATGCCCGGTCCTCTCCGTCTCTCTCTCTCTCCCTCTTTTTCCTTTTTTTTGTTTCTTTAATTTTTTTTTTTACATAAGTTTGGTTTCTCATACACTTATATTTATACACTAAACATGTATTTAATATTAATACACTAAACATGTATGTAATATTTATACACTAAACATGTATTTAATATTAATACAAAAATATGTATTTAATTTTAATAAACTAAACATATATTTAATATTAATACACTAAACATGTATTAAATATTTATACACTAAACATGTATTTAATATTCATTCAATAAACATGTAGTTATTATTCTTACACTTAATATGTATTTAATATTAATACAAAAACATGTATTTAATTTTAATAAACTATACATGTATTTAATATTAATACACTAAACATGTATTTAATATTTATACACTAAACATGTATTTAATATTCATACACTAAACATGTATTTAATATTAATACACTAAACATGTATTTAATATTTATACACTAAACATGTATTTAATATTAATACAAAACATGTATTTAATTTTAATAAACTAAATATATATTTAATATTAATACACTAAACATGTATTTAATATTCATAAACTAAACATGTATTTAACATTTTCACACTAAACATGTATTTAATATTCATACACTAAACATGTAGTTATTATTCATACACTAAACATGTATTTAATATTAATACACTAAACCTGTATTTAATATTTATACACTAAACATGTATTTAATATTAATACAAAAACATGTATTCAATTTTAATAAAGTAAACACATATTTAATATTAATACACTAAACATGTATTTAATATTTATACACCAAACATGTATTTAATATTCATACACTAAACATGTATTTAATATTCATACACTAAACATGTATTTAATATTCATACACTAAACATGTATTTAATATTAATACACTGAACATGTATTTAATAATCATATACTAAACATATATGTAATTATATACTAATCATATATTTAATATTCATACAGTAAACATGTATTTATTATCCTCTAAATAAGGCACACTTGGAAATAATGAATTTCTTTATGTGTGCAGTTGCGGCAGAAGTCCACAGGAGGGCCCACGTTCCCTCTTAATAAGTCCGGTCCTCTCTGTCTCTCTCTCTCTCTTTTTCCTTTTTTTTTGTTTCTTTTATTTTTTTTTACATACGTTTGGTTTCTCATACACTTATATTTATACACTAAACATGTATTTAATATTAATACACTACACTTTTATTTAATATTTATACACTAAACATGTATTTAATATTTATACACTAAACATGTATTTAATATTAATACAAAAACATGTATTTAATTTTACTAAACTAAACATATATTTAATATTAATACACTGAATATGTATTTAATATTCATACACTAAACATGTATTTAATATTCATACACTAAACATGTATTTAATATTAATACACTAAACATGTATTTAATATTAATACAAAAACATGTATTTAATTTTAATAAACTAAACATATATTTAATATTAATACACTAAACATGTATTTAACATTTATACACTAAACATGTATTTAATTTTAATACACTAAACATATATTTAATATTTATACACTAAACATGTTTTTAATATTAATACACTAAACATGTATTTAATATTAATACACTAAACATGTATTTAATAATTATACACTAAAATGGAATTTAATAATAGACTAAACATGTATTTAATATTTTCACACTAAACTTGTATTTAATATTCATACACTAAACATGTATTTAATATTCATACACTAAACATGTAGTTATTATTCATACACTAAACATGTATTTAATATTAATACACTAAACATGTATTTAATATTTTTACACTAAACATGTATTTAATATTCATACACTAAACATGTATTTAATATTAATACATTAAACATGTATTTAATATTAATACAAAAACATGTATTTAATTGTAATAAACTAAATATATATTTAATATTAATACACTAAACATGTATTTAATATTCATACACTAAACATGTAGTTATTATTTATACACTAAACATGTATTTAATATTAATACACTAAACATGTATTTAATATTTATACACTAAACATGTATTTAATATTAATACACTCAATATGTATTTATTATATATCCACTAAACATGTATTTAATATTCATAAACTAAACATGTTTTTAATATTCATACACTAAACGTGTATTTAATATTCATACACTAAACATGTATTTAATATTAATACAAAAACATGTATTTAAGTTTAATAAACTAAACATATATTTAATATTAATACACTAAACATGTATTTAATATTTATACAGTAAACATGTATTGAATTTTCATACACTAAACATGTATTTAATATTCATACACTAAACATGTATTTAATATTCATACAATAAACATGTATTTAATATTAATACACTAAACATGTATTTAATATTTATACACTAAACATGTATTTAATATTAATACAAAAACATGTATTTAATTTTAATAAACTAAACATATATTTAATATTATTACACTAAACATGTATTTAATATTTATATACTGAACATGTATTTAATATTCATACACTAAACATTTAGTTATTATTTATACGCTAAACATGTATTTAATATTAATACACTAAACATGTATTTAATATTAATACACTAAACATGTATTTAATATTCATACACTAATCATGTATTTAATATTAATACACTAATCATGTATTTAATATTTATACACTAAATATGTATTTAATATTTATACACTTAACATGTATTTAATATTTATACACGAAACATGTATTTAAAATTCATACACTAAACATGTATTTAATATTTATAAACTAAACATGTATTTAATATTCATACACTAAACATGTATTTAATATTTATACACTAAACATGTATTTAATATTCATACACTAAACATGTATTTAATATTCATACACTAAACATGTATTTAACATTTATACACTAAACATGTATTTAATATTAATACACTAAACATGTAATTAATATTTATACACTAAACATGTATTTAATATTAATACAAAAACATGTATTTAATATTTATACACTAAACACGTATTTAATATTCATATTTAAAAATGTATTTAATATTCATACACTAAACATGTATTTAATATTCATACATTAAACATGTATTTAATTTTAATAAACTAAATATATATTTAATATTAATACACTAAACATGTATTTAATATTTATACACTAAACATGTATTTAATATTAATACAAAACATGTATTTAATTTTAATAAACTAAATATATATTTAATATTAATACACTAAACATGTATTTAATATTCATAAACTAAACATGTATTTAACATTTTTACACTAAACATGTATTTAATATTCATACACTAAACATGTAGTTATTATTCATACACTAAACATGTATTTAATATTAATACACTAAACCTGTATTTAATATTTATACACTAAACATGTATTTAATATTAATACAAAAACATGTATTCAATTTTAATAAAGTAAACACATATTTAATATTAATACACTAAACATGTATTTAATATTTATACACTAAACATGTATTTAATATTCATAAACTAAACATGTATTTAATATTCATACACTAAACGTGTATTTAATATTCATACACTAAACATGTATTTAATATTAATACAAAAACATGTATTTAAGTTTAATAAACTAAACATATATTTAATATTAATACACTAAACATGTATTTAATATTTATACACCAAACATGTATTTAATATTCATACACTAAACATGTATTTAATATTCATACACTAAACATGTATTTAATATTCATACACTAAACATGTATTTAATATTAATACACTGAACATGTATTTAATAATCATATACTAAACATATATGTAATTATATACTAATCATATATTTAATATTCATACAGTAAACATGTATTTATTATCC
This sequence comes from Nerophis ophidion, assembly GCF_033978795.1. NCBI lineage: Eukaryota > Metazoa > Chordata > Actinopteri > Syngnathiformes > Syngnathidae > Nerophis > Nerophis ophidion. Next base: position 2,153,093 of record NW_026906952.1, read on the forward strand.
TCTAAATAAGGCACACTTGGAAATAATGAATTTCTTTATGTGTGCAGTTGCGGCAGAAGTCCACAGGAGGGCCCACGTTCCCTCTTAATAAGTCCGGTCCTCTCTGTCTCTCTCTCTCTCTTTTTCCTTTTTTTTTGTTTCTTTTATTTTTTTTTACATACGTTTGGTTTCTCATACACTTATATTTATACACTAAACATGTATTTAATATTAATACACTACACTTTTATTTAATATTTATACACTAAACATGTATTTAATATTTATACACTAAACATGTATTTAATATTAATACAAAAACATGTATTTAATTTTACTAAACTAAACATATATTTAATATTAATACACTGAATATGTATTTAATATTCATACACTAAACATGTATTTAATATTCATACACTAAACATGTATTTAATATTAATACACTAAACATGTATTTAATATTAATACAAAAACATGTATTTAATTTTAATAAACTAAACATATATTTAATATTAATACACTAAACATGTATTTAACATTTATACACTAAACATGTATTTAATTTTAATACACTAAACATATATTTAATATTTATACACTAAACATGTTTTTAATATTAATACACTAAACATGTATTTAATATTAATACACTAAACATGTATTTAATAATTATACACTAAAATGGAATTTAATAATAGACTAAACATGTATTTAATATTTTCACACTAAACTTGTATTTAATATTCATACACTAAACATGTATTTAATATTCATACACTAAACATGTAGTTATTATTCATACACTAAACATGTATTTAATATTAATACACTAAACATGTATTTAATATTTTTACACTAAACATGTATTTAATATTCATACACTAAACATGTATTTAATATTAATACATTAAACATGTATTTAATATTAATACAAAAACATGTATTTAATTGTAATAAACTAAATATATATTTAATATTAATACACTAAACATGTATTTAATATTCATACACTAAACATGTAGTTATTATTTATACACTAAACATGTATTTAATATTAATACACTAAACATGTATTTAATATTTATACACTAAACATGTATTTAATATTAATACACTCAATATGTATTTATTATATATCCACTAAACATGTATTTAATATTCATAAACTAAACATGTTTTTAATATTCATACACTAAACGTGTATTTAATATTCATACACTAAACATGTATTTAATATTAATACAAAAACATGTATTTAAGTTTAATAAACTAAACATATATTTAATATTAATACACTAAACATGTATTTAATATTTATACAGTAAACATTTATTGAATTTTCATACACTAAACATGTATTTAATATTCATACACTAAACATGTAGTTATTATTCATACACTAAACATGTATTTAATATTAATACACTAAACCTGTATTTAATATTTATACACTAAACATGTATTTAATATTAATACAAAAACATGTATTCAATTTTAATAAAGTAAACACATATTTAATATTAATACACTAAACATGTATTTAATATTTATACACCAAACATGTATTTAATATTCATACACTAAACATGTATTTAATATTCATACACTAAACATGTATTTAATATTCATACACTAAACATGTATTTAATATTAATACACTGAACATGTATTTAATAATCATATACTAAACATATATGTAATTATATACTAATCATATATTTAATATTCATACAGTAAACATGTATTTATTATCCTCTAAATAAGGCACACTTGGAAATAATGAATTTCTTTATGTGTGCAGTTGCGGCAGAAGTCCACAGGAGGGCCCACGTTCCCTCTTAATAAGTCCGGTCCTCTCTGTCTCTCTCTCTCTCTTTTTCCTTTTTTTTTGTTTCTTTTATTTTTTTTTACATACGTTTGGTTTCTCATACACTTATATTTATACACTAAACATGTATTTAATATTAATACACTACACTTTTATTTAATATTTATACACTAAACATGTATTTAATATTTATACACTAAACATGTATTTAATATTAATACAAAAACATGTATTTAATTTTACTAAACTAAACATATATTTAATATTAATACACTGAATATGTATTTAATATTCATACACTAAACATGTATTTAATATTCATACACTAAACATGTATTTAATATTAATACACTAAACATGTATTTAATATTAATACAAAAACATGTATTTAATTTTAATAAACTAAACATATATTTAATATTAATACACTAAACATGTATTTAACATTTATACACTAAACATGTATTTAATTTTAATACACTAAACATATATTTAATATTTATACACTAAACATGTTTTTAATATTAATACACTAAACATGTATTTAATATTAATACACTAAACATGTATTTAATAATTATACACTAAAATGGAATTTAATAATAGACTAAACATGTATTTAATATTTTCACACTAAACTTGTATTTAATATTCATACACTAAACATGTATTTAATATTCATACACTAAACATGTAGTTATTATTCATACACTAAACATGTATTTAATATTAATACACTAAACATGTATTTAATATTTTTACACTAAACATGTATTTAATATTCATACACTAAACATGTATTTAATATTAATACATTAAACATGTATTTAATATTAATACAAAAACATGTATTTAATTGTAATAAACTAAATATATATTTAATATTAATACACTAAACATGTATTTAATATTCATACACTAAACATGTAGTTATTATTTATACACTAAACATGTATTTAATATTAATACACTAAACATGTATTTAATATTTATACACTAAACATGTATTTAATATTAATACACTCAATATGTATTTATTATATATCCACTAAACATGTATTTAATATTCATAAACTAAACATGTTTTTAATATTCATACACTAAACGTGTATTTAATATTCATACACTAAACATGTATTTAATATTAATACAAAAACATGTATTTAAGTTTAATAAACTAAACATATATTTAATATTAATACACTAAACATGTATTTAATATTTATACAGTAAACATGTATTGAATTTTCATACACTAAACATGTATTTAATATTCATACACTAAACATGTATTTAATATTCATACAATAAACATGTATTTAATATTAATACACTAAACATGTATTTAATATTTATACACTAAACATGTATTTAATATTAATACAAAAACATGTATTTAATTTTAATAAACTAAACATATATTTAATATTATTACACTAAACATGTATTTAATATTTATATACTGAACATGTATTTAATATTCATACACTAAACATTTAGTTATTATTTATACGCTAAACATGTATTTAATATTAATACACTAAACATGTATTTAATATTAATACACTAAACATGTATTTAATATTCATACACTAATCATGTATTTAATATTAATACACTAATCATGTATTTAATATTTATACACTAAATATGTATTTAATATTTATACACTTAACATGTATTTAATATTTATACACGAAACATGTATTTAAAATTCATACACTAAACATGTATTTAATATTTATAAACTAAACATGTATTTAATATTCATACACTAAACATGTATTTAATATTTATACACTAAACATGTATTTAATATTCATACACTAAACATGTATTTAATATTCATACACTAAACATGTATTTAACATTTATACACTAAACATGTATTTAATATTAATACACTAAACATGTAATTAATATTTATACACTAAACATGTATTTAATATTAATACAAAAACATGTATTTAATATTTATACACTAAACACGTATTTAATATTCATATTTAAAAATGTATTTAATATTCATACACTAAACATGTATTTAATATTCATACATTAAACATGTATTTAATTTTAATAAACTAAATATATATTTAATATTAATACACTAAACATGTATTTAATATTTATACACTAAACATGTATTTAATATTAATACAAAACATGTATTTAATTTTAATAAACTAAATATATATTTAATATTAATACACTAAACATGTATTTAATATTCATAAACTAAACATGTATTTAACATTTTTACACTAAACATGTATTTAATATTCATACACTAAACATGTAGTTATTATTCATACACTAAACATGTATTTAATATTAATACACTAAACCTGTATTTAATATTTATACACTAAACATGTATTTAATATTAATACAAAAACATGTATTCAATTTTAATAAAGTAAACACATATTTAATATTAATACACTAAACATGTATTTAATATTTATACACTAAACATGTATTTAATATTCATAAACTAAACATGTATTTAATATTCATACACTAAACGTGTATTTAATATTCATACACTAAACATGTATTTAATATTAATACAAAAACATGTATTTAAGTTTAATAAACTAAACATATATTTAATATTAATACACTAAACATGTATTTAATATTTATACACCAAACATGTATTTAATATTCATACACTAAACATGTATTTAATATTCATACACTAAACATGTATTTAATATTCATACACTAAACATGTATTTAATATTAATACACTGAACATGTATTTAATAATCATATACTAAACATATATGTAATTATATACTAATCATATATTTAATATTCATACAGTAAACATGTATTTATTATCCTCTAAATAAGGCACACTTGGAAATAATGAATTTCTTTATGTGTGCAGTTGCGGCAGAAGTCCACAGGAGGGCCCACGTTCCCTCTTAATAAGTCCGGTCCTCTCTGTCTCTCTCTCTCTCTTTTTCCTTTTTTTTTGTTTCTTTTATTTTTTTTTACATACGTTTGGTTTCTCATACACTTATATTTATACACTAAACATGTATTTAATATTAATACACTACACTTTTATTTAATATTTATACACTAAACATGTATTTAATATTTATACACTAAACATGTATTTAATATTAATACAAAAACATGTATTTAATTTTACTAAACTAAACATATATTTAATATTAATACACTGAATATGTATTTAATATTCATACACTAAACATGTATTTAATATTCATACACTAAACATGTATTTAATATTAATACACTAAACATGTATTTAATATTAATACAAAAACATGTATTTAATTTTAATAAACTAAACATATATTTAATATTAATACACTAAACATGTATTTAACATTTATACACTAAACATGTATTTAATTTTAATACACTAAACATATATTTAATATTTATACACTAAACATGTTTTTAATATTAATACACTAAACATGTATTTAATATTAATACACTAAACATGTATTTAATAATTATACACTAAAATGGAATTTAATAATAGACTAAACATGTATTTAATATTTTCACACTAAACTTGTATTTAATATTCATACACTAAACATGTATTTAATATTCATACACTAAACATGTAGTTATTATTCATACACTAAACATGTATTTAATATTAATACACTAAACATGTATTTAATATTTTTACACTAAACATGTATTTAATATTCATACACTAAACATGTATTTAATATTAATACATTAAACATGTATTTAATATTAATACAAAAACATGTATTTAATTGTAATAAACTAAATATATATTTAATATTAATACACTAAACATGTATTTAATATTCATACACTAAACATGTAGTTATTATTTATACACTAAACATGTATTTAATATTAATACACTAAACATGTATTTAATATTTATACACTAAACATGTATTTAATATTAATACACTCAATATGTATTTATTATATATCCACTAAACATGTATTTAATATTCATAAACTAAACATGTTTTTAATATTCATACACTAAACGTGTATTTAATATTCATACACTAAACATGTATTTAATATTAATACAAAAACATGTATTTAAGTTTAATAAACTAAACATATATTTAATATTAATACACTAAACATGTATTTAATATTTATACAGTAAACATTTATTGAATTTTCATACACTAAACATGTATTTAATATTCATACACTAAACATGTATTTAATATTCATACAATAAACATGTATTTAATATTAATACACTAAACATGTATTTAATATTTATACACTAAACATGTATTTAATATTAATACAAAAACATGTATTTAATTTTAATAAACTAAACATATATTTAATATTATTACACTAAACATGTATTTAATATTTATATACTGAACATGTATTTAATATTCATACACTAAACATTTAGATATTATTTATACGCTAAACATGTATTTAATATTAATACACTAAACATGTATTTAATATTAATACACTAAACATGTATTTAATATTAATACACTAAACATGTATTTAATATTTATACACTAATCATGTATTCAATATTAATACACTAATCATGTATTTAATATTTATACACTAAATATGTATTTAATATTTATACACTTAACATGTATTTAATATTTATACAAGAAACATGTATTTAATATTCATACACTAAACATGTATTTAATATTTATAAACTAAACATGTATTTAATATTCATACACTAAACATGTATTTAATATTTATAAACTAAACATGTATTTAATATTCATACACTAAACATGTATTTAATATTCATACACTAAACATGTATTTAACATTTATACACTAAACATGTATTTAATATTAATACACTAAACATGTAATTAATATTTATACACTAAACATGTATTTAATATTAATACAAAAACATGTATTTAATATTTATACACTAAACATGTATTTAATATTCATATTTAAAAATGTATTTAATATTCATACACTAAACATGTATTTAATATTCATACATTAAACATGTATTTAATATTTATACACTAAACATGTATTTAATATTCATATTTAAACATGTATTTAATATTCATACACTAAACATGTATTTAATATTTATAAACTAAACATGTATTTAATATTCATACACTAAACATGTATTTAATATTCATACACTAAACATGTATTTAACATTTATACACTAAACATGTATTTAATATTAATACACTAAACATGTAATTAATATTTATACACTAAACATGTATTTAATATTAATACAAAAACATGTATTTAAGTTTAAGAAACTAAACATATATTTAATATTAATACACTAAACATGTATTTAATATTTATACACAAACATGTATTTAATATTCATACACTAAACATGTATTTAATATTCATACACTAAACATGTATTTAATATTCATACACTAAACATGTATTTAATATTAATACACTGAACATGTATTTAATAATCATATACCAAACATATATGTAATTATATACTAATCATATATTTAATATTCATACACTAAACATGTATTTAATATTCATACACTAAACATGTATTTAATATTCATACACTAAACATGTATTTAATATTAATACACTGAACATGTATTTAATAATCATATACTAAACATATATGTAATTATATACTAATCATATATTTAATATTCATACAGTAAACATGTATTTATTATCCTCTAAATAAGGCACACTTGGAAATAATGAATTTCTTTATGTGTGCAGTTGCGGCAGAAGTCCACAGGAGGGCCCACGTTCCCTCTTAATAAGTCCGGTCCTCTCTGTCTCTCTCTCTCTCTTTTTCCTTTTTTTTTGTTTCTTTTATTTTTTTTTACATACGTTTGGTTTCTCATACACTTATATTTATACACTAAACATGTATTTAATATTAATACACTACACTTTTATTTAATATTTATACACTAAACATGTATTTAATATTTATACACTAAACATGTATTTAATATTAATACAAAAACATGTATTTAATTTTACTAAACTAAACATATATTTAATATTAATACACTGAATATGTATTTAATATTCATACACTAAACATGTATTTAATATTCATACACTAAACATGTATTTAATATTAATACACTAAACATGTATTTAATATTAATACAAAAACATGTATTTAATTTTAATAAACTAAACATATATTTAATATTAATACACTAAACATGTATTTAACATTTATACACTAAACATGTATTTAATTTTAATACACTAAACATATATTTAATATTTATACACTAAACATGTTTTTAATATTAATACACTAAACATGTATTTAATATTAATACACTAAACATGTATTTAATAATTATACACTAAAATGGAATTTAATAATAGACTAAACATGTATTTAATATTTTCACACTAAACTTGTATTTAATATTCATACACTAAACATGTATTTAATATTCATACACTAAACATGTAGTTATTATTCATACACTAAACATGTATTTAATATTAATACACTAAACATGTATTTAATATTTTTACACTAAACATGTATTTAATATTCATACACTAAACATGTATTTAATATTAATACATTAAACATGTATTTAATATTAATACAAAAACATGTATTTAATTGTAATAAACTAAATATATATTTAATATTAATACACTAAACATGTATTTAATATTCATACACTAAACATGTAGTTATTATTTATACACTAAACATGTATTTAATATTAATACACTAAACATGTATTTAATATTTATACACTAAACATGTATTTAATATTAATACACTCAATATGTATTTATTATATATCCACTAAACATGTATTTAATATTCATAAACTAAACATGTTTTTAATATTCATACACTAAACGTGTATTTAATATTCATACACTAAACATGTATTTAATATTAATACAAAAACATGTATTTAAGTTTAATAAACTAAACATATATTTAATATTAATACACTAAACATGTATTTAATATTTATACAGTAAACATGTATTGAATTTTCATACACTAAACATGTATTTAATATTCATACACTAAACATGTATTTAATATTCATACAATAAACATGTATTTAATATTAATACACTAAACATGTATTTAATATTTATACACTAAACATGTATTTAATATTAATACAAAAACATGTATTTAATTTTAATAAACTAAACATATATTTAATATTATTACACTAAACATGTATTTAATATTTATATACTGAACATGTATTTAATATTCATACACTAAACATTTAGTTATTATTTATACGCTAAACATGTATTTAATATTAATACACTAAACATGTATTTAATATTAATACACTAAACATGTATTTAATATTCATACACTAATCATGTATTTAATATTAATACACTAATCATGTATTTAATATTTATACACTAAATATGTATTTAATATTTATACACTTAACATGTATTTAATATTTATACACGAAACATGTATTTAATATTCATACACTAAACATGTATTTAATATTTATAAACTAAACATGTATTTAATATTCATACACTAAACATGTATTTAATATTTATAAACTAAACATGTATTTAATATTCATACACTAAACATGTATTTAATATTCATACACTAAACATGTATTTAACATTTATACACTAAACATGTATTTAATATTAATACACTAAACATGTAATTAATATTTATACACTAAACATGTATTTAATATTAATACAAAAACATGTATTTAATATTTATACACTAAACACGTATTTAATATTCATATTTAAAAATGTATTTAATATTCATACACTAAACATGTATTTAATATTCATACATTAAACATGTATTTAATTTTAATAAACTAAATATATATTTAATATTAATACACTAAACATGTATTTAATATTTATACACTAAACATGTATTTAATATTAATACAAAACATGTATTTAATTTTAATAAACTAAATATATATTTAATATTAATACACTAAACATGTATTTAATATTCATAAACTAAACATGTATTTAACATTTTTACACTAAACATGTATTTAATATTCATACACTAAACATGTAGTTATTATTCATACACTAAACATGTATTTAATATTAATACACTAAACCTGTATTTAATATTTATACACTAAACATGTATTTAATATTAATACAAAAACATGTATTCAATTTTAATAAAGTAAACACATATTTAATATTAATACACTAAACATGTATTTAATATTTATACACTAAACATGTATTTAATATTCATAAACTAAACATGTATTTAATATTCATACACTAAACGTGTATTTAATATTCATACACTAAACATGTATTTAATATTAATACAAAAACATGTATTTAAGTTTAATAAACTAAACATATATTTAATATTAATACACTAAACATGTATTTAATATTTATACACCAAACATGTATTTAATATTCATACACTAAACATGTATTTAATATTCATACACTAAACATGTATTTAATATTCATACACTAAACATGTATTTAATATTAATACACTGAACATGTATTTAATAATCATATACTAAACATATATGTAATTATATACTAATCATATATTTAATATTCATACAGTAAACATGTATTTATTATCCTCTAAATAAGGCACACTTGGAAATAATGAATTTCTTTATGTGTGCAGTTGCGGCAGAAGTCCACAGGAGGGCCCACGTTCCCTCTTAATAAGTCCGGTCCTCTCTGTCTCTCTCTCTCTCTTTTTCCTTTTTTTTTGTTTCTTTTATTTTTTTTTACATACGTTTGGTTTCTCATACACTTATATTTATACACTAAACATGTATTTAATATTAATACACTACACTTTTATTTAATATTTATACACTAAACATGTATTTAATATTTATACACTAAACATGTATTTAATATTAATACAAAAACATGTATTTAATTTTACTAAACTAAACATATATTTAATATTAATACACTGAATATGTATTTAATATTCATACACTAAACATGTATTTAATATTCATACACTAAACATGTATTTAATATTAATACACTAAACATGTATTTAATATTAATACAAAAACATGTATTTAATTTTAATAAACTAAACATATATTTAATATTAATACACTAAACATGTATTTAACATTTATACACTAAACATGTATTTAATTTTAATACACTAAACATATATTTAATATTTATACACTAAACATGTTTTTAATATTAATACACTAAACATGTATTTAATATTAATAAACTAAACATGTATTTAATAATTATACACTAAAATGGAATTTAATAATAGACTAAACATGTATTTAATATTTTCACACTAAACTTGTATTTAATATTCATACACTAAACATGTATTTAATATTCATACACTAAACATGTAGTTATTATTCATACACTAAACATGTATTTAATATTAATACACTAAACATGTATTTAATATTTTTACACTAAACATGTATTTAATATTCATACACTAAACATGTATTTAATATTAATACATTAAACATGTATTTAATATTAATACAAAAACATGTATTTAATTGTAATAAACTAAATATATATTTAATATTAATACACTAAACATGTATTTAATATTCATACACTAAACATGTAGTTATTATTTATACACTAAACATGTATTTAATATTAATACACTAAACATGTATTTAATATTTATACACTAAAGATGTATTTAATATTAATACACTCAATATGTATTTATTATATATCCACTAAACATGTATTTAATATTCATAAACTAAACATGTTTTTAATATTCATACACTAAACGTGTATTTAATATTCATACACTAAACATGTATTTAATATTAATACAAAAACATGTATTTAAGTTTAATAAACTAAACATATATTTAATATTAATACACTAAACATGTATTTAATATTTATACAGTAAACATGTATTGAATTTTCATACACTAAACATGTATTTAATATTCATACACTAAACATGTATTTAATATTCATACAATAAACATGTATTTAATATTAATACACTAAACATGTATTTAATATTTATACACTAAACATGTATTTAATATTAATACAAAAACATGTATTTAATTTTAATAAACTAAACATATATTTAATATTATTACACTAAACATGTATTTAATATTTATATACTGAACATGTATTTAATATTCATACACTAAACATTTAGTTATTATTTATACGCTAAACATGTATTTAATATTAATACACTAAACATGTATTTAATATTAATACACTAAACATGTATTTAATATTAATACACTAAACATGTATTTAATATTTATACACTAATCATGTATTCAATATTAATACACTAATCATGTATTTAATATTTATACACTAAATATGTATTTAATATTTATACACTTAACATGTATTTAATATTTATACACGAAACATGTATTTAATATTCATACACTAAACATGTATTTAATATTTATAAACTAAACATGTATTTAATATTCATACACTAAACATGTATTTAATATTCATACACTAAACATGTATTTAACATTTATACACTAAACATGTATTTAATATTAATACACTAAACATGTAATTAATATTTATACACTAAACATGTATTTAATATTAATACAAAAACATGTATTTAATATTTATACACTAAACATGTATTTAATATTCATATTTAAAAATGTATTTAATATTCATACACTAAACATGTATTTAATATTCATACATTAAACATGTATTTAATATTTATACACTAAACATGTATTTAATATTCATATTTAAACATGTATTTAATATTCATACACTAAACATGTATTTAATATTTATAAACTAAACATGTATTTAATATTCATACACTAAACATGTATTTAATATTCATACACTAAACATGTATTTAACATTTATACACTAAACATGTATTTAATATTAATACACTAAACATGTAATTAATATTTATACACTAAACATGTATTTAATATTAATACAAAAACATGTATTTAAGTTTAAGAAACTAAACATATATTTAATATTAATACACTAAACATGTATTTAATATTTATACACAAACATGTATTTAATATTCATACACTAAACATGTATTTAATATTCATACACTAAACATGTATTTAATATTCATACACTAAACATGTATTTAATATTAATACACTGAACATGTATTTAATAATCATATACCAAACATATATGTAATTATATACTAATCATATATTTAATATTCATACAGTAAACATTTATTTAATATTAATACACTGAACATATATTTAATAATCATATACTAAACGTATATGTAATTATATACTAATCATATATTTAATATTCATACAGTAAACATGTATTTATTATCCTCTAAATAAGGCACACTTAGAAATAATGAATTTCTTTATGTGTGCAGTTGCGGCAGAAGTCCACAGGAGGGCGCACGTTCCCTCTTAATAAGTCCGGTCCTCTCCGTCTCTCTCTCTCTCTTTTTCCTTTTTTTTGTTTCTTTTATTTTTTTTTTACATAAGTTTGGTTTCTCATACACTTATATTTATACACTAAATATGTATTTAATATTAATACACTAAACATGTATTTAATATTTATACACTAAACATGTATTTAATATTAATACAAAACATGTATTTAATTTTAATAAACTAAATATATATTTAATATTAATACACTAAACTTGTATTTAATATTCATAAACTAAACGTGTATTTAATATTCATACACTAAACATGTATTTAATATTAATACAAAAACATGTATTTAAGTTTAATAAATTAAACATATATTTAATATTAATACACTAAACATGTATTTAATATTTATACACTAAACATGTATTTAATATTTATACACTAAACATGTATTTAATATTCATACACTAAACATGTATTTAATATTAATACACTGAACATGTATTTAATAATCATATACCAAACATATATGTAATTATATACTAATCATATATTTAATATTCATACAGTAAACATGTATTTATTATCCTCTTAATAAGGCACACTTGGAAATAATGAATTTCTTTATGTGTGCAGTTGCGGCAGAAGTCCACAGGAGGGCGCACGTTCCCTCTTAATAAGTCCGGTCCTCTCCGTCTCTCTCTCTCTCTTTTTCCTTTTTTTTTGTTTCTTTTATTTTTTTTTACATACGTTTGGTTTCTCATACACTTATATTTATACACTAAACATATATTTAATATTAATACACTAAACATGTATTTAATATTTATACACTAAACATGTATTTAATATTTATACACTAAACATGTATTTAATATTAATACAAAAACATGTATTTAATTTTAATAAACTAAACATATGTTTAATATTAATACACTAAACATGTATTTAATATTAATACAAAAACATGTATTTAATTTTAATAAACTAAACATATATTTAATATTCATACACTAAACATGTTTTTAATATTAATACACTAAACATGTATTTAATATTAATACACTAAACATGTATTTAATAATTATAAAAAAAATGGAATTTAATAATAGACTAAACATGTATTTAATATGTTCACACTAAACTTGTATTTAACATTCATACACTAAACATGTATTTAATATTCATACACTAAACATGTATTTAATATTAATACACTAAACATGTATTTAATATGTATACAGTAAACATGTATTGAATATTCATACACTAAACATGTATATAATATTCATACACTAAACATGTATTTAATATTCATACAATAAACATGTAGTTATTATTCTTACACTTAATATGTATTTAATATTAATACAAAAACATGTATTTATGTTTAATAAACTAAACATATATTTAATATTTATACACTAAACATGTATTTAATATTAATACAAAAACATGTATTTAATTTTAATACACTAAACATATATTTAATATTAATACACTAAACATGTATTTAACATTCATACACTAAACATGTATTCAACATTTTTACACTAAACATGTTTTTAATATTAATAGACTAAACATGTATTTAATATTAATACAAAAACATGTATTTAATTTTAATAAACTAAACATTTAATATTAATACACTAAACATGTATTTAATATTCATACACTAAACATGTAGTTATTATTCATACACTAAACATGTATTTAATATTCATACACTAAACATGTAGTTATTATTCATACACTAAACATGTATTTAATATTAATACACTAAACCTGTATTTAATATTTATACACTAAACATGTATTTAATATTAATACACTAAATATGTATTTAATATGTATACAGTAAACATGTATTTAATATTCATACACTAAACATGTATTTAATATTAATACACTAAACATGTATTTAATATTTATACACTAAACATGTATTTAATATTAATACAAAAACATGTATTTAATTTTAATAAACTAAACATATATTTAATATTCATACACTAAACATATATTTAACATTTATACACTAAACATGAATTTAATATTAATACACTAAACATGTATTTGAGATTTATACACTTAACATGTATTTAATATTAATACAAAAACATGTATTTAATTTTAATAAACTAAACACATATTTAATATTATTACACTAAACATGTATTTAATATTTATACACTAAACATGTATTTAATATTCATACACTAAACATTTAGTTATTATTTATACACTAAACATGTATTTAATATTAATACACTAAACATGTATTTAATATTAATACACTAAACATGTATTTAATATTTATACATTAATCATGTATTTAATATTAATACTCTAATCATGTATTTAATATTTATACACTAAATATGTATTTAATATTTATACACTTAACATGTATTTAATAATTATACACGAAACATGTATTTAATATTTATACACTAAACATGTATTTAATATTCATACATTAAACATGCATTTAATATTCATACACTAAAAATTTAGTTATTATTTATACACTTAACATGTATTTAATATTAATACACTAAACATGTATTTAATATTAATATACTAAACCTGTATTTAATATTTATACATTAATCATGTATTTAATATTAATACTCTAATCATGTATTTAATATTTATACACAAAACATGTATTTAATATTTATACACTAAACATGTATTTAATATTCATACATTAAACATGTATTTAATATTCATAGACTAAACATGTATTTAATATTAATACACTGAACATGTATTTAATATTAATACACTGATTATGTATTTAATATTAATACACTGATTATGTATTTAATAATCATATACTAAACGTATATGTAATTATACACTAATCATATATTTAATTTTTATACAGTAAACATGTATTTAATATTTATACACTAAACATGTATTTAATATTCATACACTAAACATGTATTTAATATTAATACACTGAACATGTATTTAATAATCATATACTAAACGTATATGTAATCATATACTAATCATATATTTAATATTCATACAGTAAACATGTATTTATTATCCTCTAAATAAGGCACACTTGGAAATAATGAATTTCTTTATGTGTGCAGTTGCGGCAAAACTCCACAGGAGGGCGGACGTTCCCTCTTAATAAGTCCGGTCCTCTCCGTCTCTCTCTCTCTCTTTTTCCTTTTTTTTTGTTTCTTTTATTTTTTTTTACATAAGTTTGGTTTCTCATACACTTATATTTATACACTAAACATGTATTTAATATTAATACACTAAACATGTATTTAATATTTATACACTAAACATGTATTTAATATTAATACATTAAACATGTATTTAATATTCATACACTAAACATGTATTTAATATTCATACATTAAACATGTATTTAATATTTATACACTAAACATGTATTTAATATTCATACACGAAACATGTATTTAATGTTTATACACTAAACATTTATTTAATATTCTTATATTCATACATTAAACATGTATTTAATATTCATACACTAAACATGTATTTAATATTTATACACTAAACATGTATTTAATATTCATACACTAAACATGTATTTAATATTCATACACTAAACATGTATTTAATATTCATACACTAAACATGTATTTAATAATCGTATACTAAACGTACATGTAATTATACACTAATCATATATTTAATTTTCTACAGTAAACATGTATTTAATATTTATACACTAAACATGTATTTAATATTCATACACTAAACATGTGTTTAATATTAATACACTGAACATGTATTTAATAATCATATACTAAACGTATATGCAATCATATACTAATCATATATTTAATATTCATACAGTAACCATATATTTAATATTATTACACTAAACGTGTATTTAATATTTATACACTAAACATGTATTTAATATTATTACACTAAACATGTATTTAATATTTATACACTAAACATGTATTTAATATTCATACACTAAACATTCAGTTATTATTTATACACTAAACATGTATTTAATATTAATACAATAAACATGTATTTAATATTAATACACTAAACATGTATTTAATATTAATAGACTAAACATGTATTTAATATTTATACACTAATCATCTATTTAATATTAATACTCTGATCATGTATTTAATATTTATACAATAAATATAGATTTAATATTTATACACTTAACATGTATTTAATATTTACACACGAAACATGTATTTAATATTTGTACACTAAACATGTATTTAATATTCATACATTAAACATGTATTTAGTATTCATATATTAAACATGTATTTAATATTCATACACTAAACATGTATTTAATATTCATACACGAAACTTGTATTTAATATTTATACACTACACATGTATTTAATATTCATACATTAAACATGTATTTAATATTCATACACTAAACATGTATTTAATATTTATACACTAAACATGTATTTAATATTCATACACTAAACATCTATTTAATATTCATACACTAAACATGTATTTAATATTAATACACTGATTATGTATTTAATAATCATATACTAAACGTATATGTAATTATACACTAATCATATATTTAATTTTCATATAGTAAACATGTATTTAATATTCATACACGAAACATGTATTTAATATTAATACACTAAACATGTATTTAATATTTATACACTAAACATGTATTTAATATTCATACACTAAACATGTATTTAATATTAATACACTAAACATGTATTTAATATTTATACACTAAACATGTATTTAATATTAATACAAAACATGTATTTAATTTTAATAAACTAAATATATATTTAATATTAATACACTAAACTTGTATTTAATATTCATAAACTAAACGTGTATTTAATATTCATACACTAAACATGTATTTAATATTAATACAAAAACATGTATTTAAGTTTAATAAACTAAACATATATTTAATATTAATACACTAAACATGTATTTAATATTTATACACCAAACATGTATTTAATATTCATACACTAAACATGTATTTAATATTAATACACTGAACATGTATTTAATAATCATATACCAAACATATATGTAATTATATACTCATCATATATTTAATATTCATACAGTAAACATGTATTTATTATCCTCTAAATAAGGCACACTTGGAAATAATGAATTTCTTTATGTGTGTAGTTGCGGCAAAACTCCACAGGAGGGCGCACGTTCCCTCTTAATAAGTCCGGTCCTCTCCGTCTCTCTCTCTCTTTCTCTCTTTTTCATTTTTTTTTGTTTCTTTTATTTTTTTTACATAAGTTTGGTTTCTCATACACTTATATTTATACACTAAACATGTATTTAATATTAATACACTAAACGTGTCTTTAATATTAATACACTAAACATGTATTTAATATTAGTACAAAAACATGTATTTAATTTTAATAAACTAAACATATATTTAATATTAATACACTAAACATGTATTTAATATTAATACAAAAACATGTATTTAATTCTAATAAACTAAACATATATTTAATATTAATACACTAAACATGTATTAAATATTCATACACTAAACATTTATTTAATATTCATTCAATAAACATGTAGTTATTATTCTTACACTTAATATGTATTTAATATTAATACAAAAACATGTATTTAATTTTAATAAACTAATCATATATTTAATATTAATACACTAAACATGAATTTAATATTTTTACACTAAACGTGTATTTAATATTTATACACTAAAAGTGTATTTAATATTAATACACTAAACATGTATTTAATATTAATACACTAAACATGTATTTAATATTTATACACTAAACATGTATTTAATATTCATACACTAAACATGTATTTAATATTAATACACTAAACATGTATTTAATATTTATACACTAAACATGTATTTAATATTCATAAACTAAACATGTATTTAACATTTATACACTAAACATGTATTTAATATTCATACACTAAACATGTATTTATTATTTATACACTAAACATGTATTTAATATTAATACACTAAACATGTATTTAATATTTATACAGTAAACATGTATTGAATGTTCATACACTAAACATGTATTTAATATTACATAAAACATGTATTTAATATTCATACACTAAACATGTATTTAACATTTATACACTAAACATGTTTTTAATATTAATACACTAAACATGTATTTAATATTAATACAAAAACATGTATTTAATTTTAATAAACTGAACATATATTTAATATTTATACATTAAACATGTATTTAACATTTATACACTAAACATGTATTTAATATTAATACACTAAAAGTGTATTTAATATTTATACACTAAACATGTATTTAATATTAATACACTAAACATGTATTTAATATTTATACACTGAACATGTATTTAATATTCATACACTAAACATGTAGTTATTATTTATACACTAAATATGTATTTAATATTAATATTGTAAACATGTATTAAATATTTATACACTAAACATGTATTTAATATTCATAAAATAAACATGTAGTTATTATTCTTACACTTAATATGTATTTAATATTAATACAAAAACATGTATTTAATTTTAATAAACTAAACATATATTTAATATTAATACACTAAACATGTATTTAATATTTATACACTAAACATGTATTTAATATTCATACACTAAACATGTAGTTATTATTTATACACTAAACATGTATTTAATATTAATACAAAAACATGTATTTAATTTTAATAAACCAAATATAAATTTAATATTAATACACTAAACATGTATTTAATATTCATAAACTAAACAATATTCATACACTAAACATGTATTTAATATTCATACACTAAACATGTAGTTATTATTCATACACTAAACATGTATTTAATATTAATACACTAAACCTGTATTTAATATTTATACACTAAACATGTATTTAATATTTATACACTAAACATGTATTTAATATTAATACACTAAATATGTATTTATTATATATCCACTAAACATGTATTTAATATTCATAAACTAAACATGTATTTAATATTAATACACTAAACGTGTATTTAATATTCATACACTAAACATGTATTTAATATTAATACAAAAACATGTATTTAAGTTTAATAAACTTAACATATATTTAATATTAATACACTAAACATTTATTTTTCTATGTATACAGTAAACATGTATTGAATATTCATACACTAAACATGTATT
Source organism: Nerophis ophidion (assembly GCF_033978795.1). Taxonomy (NCBI): domain Eukaryota; kingdom Metazoa; phylum Chordata; class Actinopteri; order Syngnathiformes; family Syngnathidae; genus Nerophis; species Nerophis ophidion. The sequence goes on from NW_026906952.1 coordinate 2,173,566, forward strand.
TAATATTCATACACTAAACATGTATTTAATATTCATAAACTAAACATGTATTTAATATTAATACACTAAACATGTATTTAATATTTATACACTAAACATGTATTTAATATTAATACAAAAACATATATTTAATTTTAATAAACTAAACATATATTTAATATTTATACACTAAACATATATTTAACATTTATACACTAAACATGAATTTAATATTAATACACTAAACATGTATTTGAGATTTGTACACTAAACATGTATTTAATATTTATACACTAAACATGTATTTAATATTAATATACTAAACATATATTTAATATTTATAAACTAAACATGTATTTAATATTTATACACTAAACATGTATTTAATATTAATACAAAAACATGTATTTAATTTTAATAAACTAAATATAAATTTAATATTAATACACTAAACATGTATTTAATATTCATAAACTAAACAATATTCATACACTAAACATGTATTTAATATTCATACACTAAACATGTAGTTATTATTCATACACTAAACATGTATTTAATATTAATACACTAAACCTGTATTTAATATTTATACACTAAACATGTATTTAATATTAATACACTAAACATGTATTTAATATTAATACACTAAATATGTATTTATTATATATCCACTAAACATGTATTTAATATTCATAAACTAAACATGTATTTAATATTAATACACTAAACGTGTATTTAATATTCATACACTAAACATGTATTTAATATTAATACAAAACCATGTATTTAAGTTTAATAAACTTAACATATATTTAATATTAATACACTAAACATTTATTTTTCTATGTATACAGTAAACATGTATTGAATATTCATACACTAAACATGTATTTAATATTCATACACTAAACATGTATTTAATATTCATAAACTAAACATGTATTTAATATTAATACACTAAACATGTATTTAATATTTATACACTAAACATGTATTTAATATTAATACAAAAACATATATTTAATTTTAATAAACTAAACATATATTTAATATTTATACACTAAACATATATTTAACATTTATACACTAAACATGAATTTAATATTAATACACTAAACATGTATTTGAGATTTGTACACTTAACATGTATTTAATATTAATACAAAAACATGTATTTAATTTTAATAAACTAAACATATATTTAATATTATTACACTAAACATGTATTTAATATTTATACACTAAACATGTATTTAATATTCATACACTAAACATTTAGTTATTATTTATACACTAAACATGTATTTAATATTAATACACTAAACATGTATTTAATATTAATACACTAAACATGTATTTAATATTAATACACTAAACATGTATTTAATATTTATACACTAATCATGTATTTAATATTAATACTCTAATCATGTATTTAATATTTATACACTAAATATGTATTTAATATTTATACACTTAACATGTATTTAATATTTACACACGAAACATGTATTTAATATTTATACACTAAACATGTATTTAATGTTCATACATTAAACATGTATTTAATATTCATACACTAAACATGTATTTAATATTCATACATTAAACATGTATTTAATATTTATACACTAAATATGTATTTAATATTCATACACGAAACGTGTATTTAATATTTATACACTACACATGTATTTAATATTCATACATTAAACATGCATTTAATATTCATACACTAAACATGTATTTAATATTTATACACTAAACATGTATTTAATATTCATACACTAAACATGTATTTAATATTCATACACTAAACATGTATTTAATATTAATACACTGATTATGTATTTAATAATCATATACTAAACGTATATGTAATTATACACTAATCATATATTTAATTTTCATACATTAAACATGTATTTAATATTTATACACTAAACATGTATTTAATATTCATACACTAAACATGTATTTAATATTAATACACTGAACATGTATTTCATAATCATATACCAAACATATATGTAATTGTATACTAATCATATATTTAATATTCATACAGTAAACATGTATTTATTATCCTCTAAATAAGGCACACTTGGAAATTATGAATTTCTTTATGTGTGCAGTTGCGGCAGAAGTCCACAGGAGGGCGCACGTTCCCTCTTAATATGCCCGGTCCTCTCCGTCTCTCTCTCTCTCTTTTTTGTTTTTTTTTTGTTTCTTTTTTGTTTCTAATATTTATTCATTATTTATCCACTAAACCTGTATTTAATATTTATACACTAACTATGTATTTAATATTAATACAAAAACCTGTATTTAATATTAATACACTAAACATGTATTTAATATTAATACACTAAACATGTATTTAATATTAATACACTAAACATGTATTTAATATTAATACACTAAACATGTATTTAAAATTAATACAAAAACATGTATTTAATTTTAATAAACTAAACATATATTTAATATTATTACACTAAACATGTATTTAATATTTATACACTAAACATGTATTTAATATTCATACTCTAAACATTTAGTTATTATATATACACTAAACATGTATTTAATATTAATACACTAAACATGTATTTGATATTAATACACTAAACATGTATTTAATATTAATACACTAAACATGTATTTAATATTTATACACTAAACATGTATTTAATATTCGTACATTAAACATGTATTTAATATTCATACACTAAACATGTATTTAATATTCATACATTAAACATGTATTTAATATCCATACACTAAACATGTATTTAATATTCATACACGAAACATGTATTTAATGTTTATACACTAAACATTTATTTAATATTCATACACTTAACATGTATTTAATATTTATACATGAAACATGTATTTAATATTCATACACTAAACATGTATTTAATATTCATACATTAAACATGTATTTAATATTAATACACTAAACATGTATTTAATATTAATACACTAAACATGTATTTAATATTTATACACTAATCATGTATTTAATATTAATACTCTAATCATGTATTTAATATTTGTACACTAAATATGTATTTAATATGTATACACTTAACATGTATTTAATATTTATACACGAAACATGTATTTAATATTTATACACTAAACATGTATTTAATATTCATACATTAAACATGTATTTAATATTCATACACTAAACATGTATTTAATATTCATACATTAAACATGTATTTAATATTTATACACTAAACATGTATTTAATATTCATACACGAAACATGTATTTAATATTTATACACTAAACATGTATTTAATATTCATACACTAAACATTCAGTTATTATTTATACACTAAACATGTATTTAATATTAATACAATAAACATGTATTTAATATTAATACACTAAACATGTATTTAATATTAATAGACTAAACATGTATTTAATATTTATACACTAATCATCTATTTAATATTAATACTCTGATCATGTATTTAATATTTATACAATAAATATAGATTTAATATTTATACACTTAACATGTATTTAATATTTACACACGAAACATGTATTTAATATTTGTACACTAAACATGTATTTAATATTCATACATTAAACATGTATTTAGTATTCATATATTAAACATGTATTTAATATTTATACACTAAACATGTATTTAATATTCATACAAGAAACTTGTATTTAATATTTATACACTACACATGTATTTAATATTCATACATTAAACATGTATTTAATATTCATACACTAAACATGTATTTAATATTTATATACTAAACATGTATTTAATATTCATACACTAAACATCTATTTAATATTCATACACTAAACATGTATTTAATATTAATACACTGATTATGTATTTAATAATCATATACTAAACGTATATGTAATTATACACTAATCATATATTTAATTTTCATATAGTAAACATGTATTTAATATTCATACACGAAACATGTATTTAATATTAATACACTAAACATGTATTTAATATTTATACACTAAACATGTATTTAATATTAATACACTAAACATGTATTTAATATTTATACACTAAACATGTATTTAATATTAATACAAAACATGTATTTAATTTTAATAAACTAAATATATATTTAATATTAATACACTAAACTTGTATTTAATATTCATAAACTAAACGTGTATTTAATATTCATACACTAAACATGTATTTAATATTAATACAAAAATATGTATTTAAGTTTAATAAACTAAACATATATTTAATATTAATACACTAAACATGTATTTAATATTTATACACCAAACATGTATTTAATATTCATACACTAAACATGTATTTAATATTAATACACTGAACATGTATTTAATAATCATATACCAAACATATATGTAATTATATACTCATCATATATTTAATATTCATACAGTAAACATGTATTTATTATCCTCTAAATAAGGCACACTTGGAAATAATGAATTTCTTTATGTGTGTAGTTGCGGCAAAACTCCACAGGAGGGCGCACGTTCCCTCTTAATAAGTCTGGTCCTCTCCGTCTCTCTCTGTCTCTCTTTTTCATTTTTTTTGTTTCTTTTATTTTTTTTACATAAGTTTGGTTTCTCATACACTTATATTTATACACTAAACATGCATTTAATATTAATACACTAAACATGTATTTAATATTAATACACTAAACAAGTATTTAATATTAGTACAAAAACATGTATTTAATTTTAATAAACTAAACATATATTTAATATTAATACACTAAACATGTATTTAATATTAATACAAAAACATGTATTTAATTCTAATAAACTTAACATATATTTAATATTAATACACTAAACATGTATTAAATATTCATACACTAAACATTTATTTAATATTCATTCAATAAACATGTAGTTATTATTCTTACACTTAATATGTATTTAATATTAATACAAAAACATGTATTTAATTTTAATAAACTAATCATATATTTAATATTAATACACTAAACATGTATTTAATATTTTTACACTAAACGTGTATTTAATATTTATACACTAAAAGTGTATTTAATATTAATACACTAAACATGTATTTAATATTAATACACTAAACATGTATTTAATATTTATACACTAAACATGTATTTAATATTCATACACTAAACATGTATTTAATATTAATACACTAAACATGTATTTAATATTTATACACTAAACATGTATTTAATATTCATAAACTAAACATGTATTTAACATTTATACACTAAACATCTATTTAATATTCATACACTAAACATGTAGTTATTATTTATACACTAATCATGTATTTAATATTAATACACTAAACATGTATTTAATATTAATACACTAAACATGTATTTAATATTTATACATTAATCATGTATTTAATATTAATACTCTAATCATGTATTTAATATTTATACACTAAACATGTATTTAATATTAATACACTAATCATCGATTTAATATTAATACTCTGATCATGTATTTAATATTTATACAATAAATATAGATTTAATATTTATACACTTAACATGTATTTAATATAAATACAAAAACATGTATTTAATTTTAATAAATTAACCATATATTTAATATTATTACACTAAACGTGTATTTAATATTTATACACTAAACATGTATTTAATATTTGTACACTAAATATGTATTTAATATTCATACATTAAACATGTATTTAATATTCATACACAAAACATGTATTTAATATTTATACACTAAACATCTATTTAACATTCATACACTAAACATGTATTTAATATTAATACACTGATTATGTATTTAATAATCATATACTAAACTTATATGTAATTATACACTAATCATATATTTAATTTTCATATAGTAAACATTTATTTAATATTTATACACTAAACATGTATTTAATATTAATACACTGAACATGTATTTAATATTAATACACTAAACATGTATTTAATATTTAAACACTAAACATGTATTTAATATTCATACACTAAACATGTATTTAATATTAATACACTAAACATGTATTTAATATTTATACACTAAACATGTATTTAATATTAATACAAAACATGTATTTAATTTTAATAAACTAAATATATATTTAATATTAGTACACTAAACTTGTATTTAATATTCATAAACTAAACGTGTATTTAATATTCATACACTAAACATGTATTTAATATTAATACAAAAACATGTATTTAAGTTTAATAAACTAAACATATATTTGATATTAATACACTAAACATGTATTTAATATTCATACTCTAAACATGTATTTAATATTTATACACTAAACATGTATTTAATATTCATACACTAAACATGTATTTAATATTAATACACTGAACATGTATTTAATAATCATATACCAAACATATATGTAATTATATACTAATCATATATTTAATATTCATACAGTAAACATGTATTTATTATCCTCTTAATAAGGCACACTTGGAAATAATGAATTTCTTTATGTGTGCAGTTGCGGCAGAAGTCCACAGGAGGGCGCACGTTCCCTCTTAATAAGTCCGGTCCTCTCCGTCTCTCTCTCTCTCTTTTTCCTTTTTTTTTGTTTCTTTTATTATTTTTTTACATACGTTTGGTTTCTCATACACTTATATTTATACACTAAACATATATTTAATATTAATACACTAAACATGTATTTAATATTTATACACTAAACATGTATTTAATATTAATACAAAAACATGTATTTAATTTTAATAAACTAAACATATATTTAATATTAATACACTAAACATGTATTTAATATTCATACACTAAACATGTATTTAATATTCATACACTAAACATGTATTTAATATTAATACACTAAACATGTATTTAATATTAATACAAAAACATGTATTTAATTTTAATAAACTAAACATATATTTAATATTCATACACTAAACATGTTTTTAATATTAATACACTAAACATGTATTTAATATTTATACATTAATCATGTATTTAATATTAATACTCTAATCATGTATTTAATATTTATACACAAAACATGTATTTAATATTTATACACTAAACATGTATTTAATATGTATACAGTAAACATGTATTTAATATTCATACACTAAACATGTATTTAATATTCATACATTAAACATGTATTTAATATTTATACACTAAACATGTATTTAATATTCATACACTAAACATGTATTTAATATTAATACACTGATTATGTATTTAATATTAATACACTGATTATGTATTTAATAATCATATACTAAACGTATATGTAATTATACACTAATCATATATTTAATTTTCATACAGTAAACATGTATTTAATATTTATACACCAAACATGTATTTAATATTCATACACTAAACATGTATTTAATATTAATACACTGAACATGTATTTAATAATCATATACAAAACATATATGTAATTATATACTCATCATATATTTAATATTCATACAGTAAACATGTATTTATTATCCTCTAAATAAGGCACACTTGGAAATAATGAATTTCTTTATGTGTGTAGTTGCGGCAAAACTCCACAGGAGGGCGCACGTTCCCTCTTAATAAGTCTGGTCCTCTCCGTCTCTCTCTGTCTCTCTTTTTCATTTTTTTTGTTTCTTTTATTTTTTTTACATAAGTTTGGTTTCTCATACACTTATATTTATACACTAAACATGCATTTAATATTAATACACTAAACATGTATTTAATATTAATACACTAAACAAGTATTTAATATTAGTACAAAAACATGTATTTAATTTTAATAAACTAAACATATATTTAATATTAATACACTAAACATGTATTTAATATTAATACAAAAACATGTATTTAATTCTAATAAACTTAACATATATTTAATATTAATACACTAAACATGTATTAAATATTCATACACTAAACATTTATTTAATATTCATTCAATAAACATGTAGTTATTATTCTTACACTTAATATGTATTTAATATTAATACAAAAACATGTATTTAATTTTAATAAACTAATCATATATTTAATATTAATACACTAAACATGTATTTAATATTTTTACACTAAACGTGTATTTAATATTTATACACTAAAAGTGTATTTAATATTAATACACTAAACATGTATTTAATATTAATACACTAAACATGTATTTAATATTTATACACTAAACATGTATTTAATATTCATACACTAAACATGTATTTAATATTAATACACTAAACATGTATTTAATATTTATACACTAAACATGTATTTAATATTCATAAACTAAACATGTATTTAACATTTATACACTAAACATCTATTTAATATTCATACACTAAACATGTAGTTATTATTTATACACTAATCATGTATTTAATATTAATACACTAAACATGTATTTAATATTAATACACTAAACATGTATTTAATATTTATACATTAATCATGTATTTAATATTAATACTCTAATCATGTATTTAATATTTATACACTAAACATGTATTTAATATTAATACACTAATCATCGATTTAATATTAATACTCTGATCATGTATTTAATATTTATACAATAAATATAGATTTAATATTTATACACTTAACATGTATTTAATATAAATACAAAAACATGTATTTAATTTTAATAAATTAACCATATATTTAATATTATTACACTAAACGTGTATTTAATATTTATACACTAAACATGTATTTAATATTTGTACACTAAATATGTATTTAATATTCATACATTAAACATGTATTTAATATTCATACACAAAACATGTATTTAATATTTATACACTAAACATCTATTTAACATTCATACACTAAACATGTATTTAATATTAATACACTGATTATGTATTTAATAATCATATACTAAACGTATATGTAATTATACACTAATCATATATTTAATTTTCATATAGTAAACATTTATTTAATATTTATACACTAAACATGTATTTAATATTAATACACTGAACATGTATTTAATATTAATACACTAAACATGTATTTAATATTTAAACACTAAACATGTATTTAATATTCATACACTAAACATGTATTTAATATTAATACACTAAACATGTATTTAATATTTATACACTAAACATGTATTTAATATTAATACAAAACATGTATTTAATTTTAATAAACTAAATATATATTTAATATTAATACACTAAACTTGTATTTAATATTCATAAACTAAACGTGTATTTAATATTCATACACTAAACATGTATTTAATATTAATACAAAAACATGTATTTAAGTTTAATAAATTAAACATATATTTAATATTAATACACTAAACATGTATTTAATATTTATACACTAAACATGTATTTAATATTTATACACTAAACATGTATTTAATATTCATACACTAAACATGTATTTAATATTAATACACTGAACATGTATTTAATAATCATATACCAAACATATATGTAATTATATACTAATCATATATTTAATATTCATACAGTAAACATGTATTTATTATCCTCTTAATAAGGCACACTTGGAAATAATGAATTTCTTTATGTGTGCAGTTGCGGCAGAAGTCCACAGGAGGGCGCACGTTCCCTCTTAATAAGTCCGGTCCTCTCCGTCTCTCTCTCTCTCTTTTTCCTTTTTTTTTGTTTCTTTTATTTTTTTTTACATACGTTTGGTTTCTCATACACTTATATTTATACACTAAACATATATTTAATATTAATACACTAAACATGTATTTAATATTTATACACTAAACATGTATTTAATATTTATACACTAAACATGTATTTAATATTAATACAAAAACATGTATTTAATTTTAATAAACTAAACATATGTTTAATATTAATACACTAAACATGTATTTAATATTAATACAAAAACATGTATTTAATTTTAATAAACTAAACATATATTTAATATTCATACACTAAACATGTTTTTAATATTAATACACTAAACATGTATTTAATATTAATACACTAAACATGTATTTAATAATTATAAAAAAAATGGAATTTAATAATAGACTAAACATGTATTTAATATGTTCACACTAAACTTGTATTTAACATTCATACACTAAACATGTATTTAATATTCATACACTAAACATGTATTTAATATTAATACACTAAACATGTATTTAATATGTATACAGTAAACATGTATTGAATATTCATACACTAAACATGTATATAATATTCATACACTAAACATGTATTTAATATTCATACAATAAACATGTAGTTATTATTCTTACACTTAATATGTATTTAATATTAATACAAAAACATGTATTTATGTTTAATAAACTAAACATATATTTAATATTTATACACTAAACATGTATTTAATATTAATACAAAAACATGTATTTAATTTTAATACACTAAACATATATTTAATATTAATACACTAAACATGTATTTAACATTCATACACTAAACATGTATTCAACATTTTTACACTAAACATGTTTTTAATATTAATAGACTAAACATGTATTTAATATTAATACAAAAACATGTATTTAATTTTAATAAACTAAACATTTAATATTAATACACTAAACATGTATTTAATATTCATACACTAAACATGTAGTTATTATTCATACACTAAACATGTATTTAATATTCATACACTAAACATGTAGTTATTATTCATACACTAAACATGTATTTAATATTAATACACTAAACCTGTATTTAATATTTATACACTAAACATGTATTTAATATTAATACACTAAATATGTATTTAATATGTATACAGTAAACATGTATTTAATATTCATACACTAAACATGTATTTAATATTAATACACTAAACATGTATTTAATATTTATACACTAAACATGTATTTAATATTAATACAAAAACATGTATTTAATTTTAATAAACTAAACATATATTTAATATTCATACACTAAACATATATTTAACATTTATACACTAAACATGAATTTAATATTAATACACTAAACATGTATTTGAGATTTATACACTTAACATGTATTTAATATTAATACAAAAACATGTATTTAATTTTAATAAACTAAACACATATTTAATATTATTACACTAAACATGTATTTAATATTTATACACTAAACATGTATTTAATATTCATACACTAAACATTTAGTTATTATTTATACACTAAACATGTATTTAATATTAATACACTAAACATGTATTTAATATTAATACACTAAACATGTATTTAATATTTATACATTAATCATGTATTTAATATTAATACTCTAATCATGTATTTAATATTTATACACTAAATATGTATTTAATATTTATACACTTAACATGTATTTAATAATTATACACGAAACATGTATTTAATATTTATACACTAAACATGTATTTAATATTCATACATTAAACATGCATTTAATATTCATACACTAAAAATTTAGTTATTATTTATACACTTAACATGTATTTAATATTAATACACTAAACATGTATTTAATATTAATATACTAAACCTGTATTTAATATTTATACATTAATCATGTATTTAATATTAATACTCTAATCATGTATTTAATATTTATACACAAAACATGTATTTAATATTTATACACTAAACATGTATTTAATATTCATACATTAAACATGTATTTAATATTCATAGACTAAACATGTATTTAATATTAATACACTGAACATGTATTTAATATTAATACACTGATTATGTATTTAATATTAATACACTGATTATGTATTTAATAATCATATACTAAACGTATATGTAATTATACACTAATCATATATTTAATTTTTATACAGTAAACATGTATTTAATATTTATACACTAAACATGTATTTAATATTCATACACTAAACATGTATTTAATATTAATACACTGAACATGTATTTAATAATCATATACTAAACGTATATGTAATCATATACTAATCATATATTTAATATTCATACAGTAAACATGTATTTATTATCCTCTAAATAAGGCACACTTGGAAATAATGAATTTCTTTATGTGTGCAGTTGCGGCAAAACTCCACAGGAGGGCGGACGTTCCCTCTTAATAAGTCCGGTCCTCTCCGTCTCTCTCTCTCTCTTTTTCCTTTTTTTTTGTTTCTTTTATTTTTTTTTACATAAGTTTGGTTTCTCATACACTTATATTTATACACTAAACATGTATTTAATATTAATACACTAAACATGTATTTAATATTTATACACTAAACATGTATTTAATATTAATACATTAAACATGTATTTAATATTCATACACTAAACATGTATTTAATATTCATACATTAAACATGTATTTAATATTTATACACTAAACATGTATTTAATATTCATACACGAAACATGTATTTAATGTTTATACACTAAACATTTATTTAATATTCTTATATTCATACATTAAACATGTATTTAATATTCATACACTAAACATGTATTTAATATTTATACACTAAACATGTATTTAATATTCATACACTAAACATGTATTTAATATTCATACACTAAACATGTATTTAATATTCATACACTAAACATGTATTTAATAATCGTATACTAAACGTACATGTAATTATACACTAATCATATATTTAATTTTCTACAGTAAACATGTATTTAATATTTATACACTAAACATGTATTTAATATTCATACACTAAACATGTGTTTAATATTAATACACTGAACATGTATTTAATAATCATATACTAAACGTATATGCAATCATATACTAATCATATATTTAATATTCATACAGTAACCATATATTTAATATTATTACACTAAACGTGTATTTAATATTTATACACTAAACATGTATTTAATATTATTACACTAAACATGTATTTAATATTTATACACTAAACATGTATTTAATATTCATACACTAAACATTCAGTTATTATTTATACACTAAACATGTATTTAATATTAATACAATAAACATGTATTTAATATTAATACACTAAACATGTATTTAATATTAATAGACTAAACATGTATTTAATATTTATACACTAATCATCTATTTAATATTAATACTCTGATCATGTATTTAATATTTATACAATAAATATAGATTTAATATTTATACACTTAACATGTATTTAATATTTACACACGAAACATGTATTTAATATTTGTACACTAAACATGTATTTAATATTCATACATTAAACATGTATTTAGTATTCATATATTAAACATGTATTTAATATTCATACACTAAACATGTATTTAATATTCATACACGAAACTTGTATTTAATATTTATACACTACACATGTATTTAATATTCATACATTAAACATGTATTTAATATTCATACACTAAACATGTATTTAATATTTATACACTAAACATGTATTTAATATTCATACACTAAACATCTATTTAATATTCATACACTAAACATGTATTTAATATTAATACACTGATTATGTATTTAATAATCATATACTAAACGTATATGTAATTATACACTAATCATATATTTAATTTTCATATAGTAAACATGTATTTAATATTCATACACGAAACATGTATTTAATATTAATACACTAAACATGTATTTAATATTTATACACTAAACATGTATTTAATATTCATACACTAAACATGTATTTAATATTAATACACTAAACATGTATTTAATATTTATACACTAAACATGTATTTAATATTAATACAAAACATGTATTTAATTTTAATAAACTAAATATATATTTAATATTAATACACTAAACTTGTATTTAATATTCATAAACTAAACGTGTATTTAATATTCATACACTAAACATGTATTTAATATTAATACAAAAACATGTATTTAAGTTTAATAAACTAAACATATATTTAATATTAATACACTAAACATGTATTTAATATTTATACACCAAACATGTATTTAATATTCATACACTAAACATGTATTTAATATTAATACACTGAACATGTATTTAATAATCATATACCAAACATATATGTAATTATATACTCATCATATATTTAATATTCATACAGTAAACATGTATTTATTATCCTCTAAATAAGGCACACTTGGAAATAATGAATTTCTTTATGTGTGTAGTTGCGGCAAAACTCCACAGGAGGGCGCACGTTCCCTCTTAATAAGTCCGGTCCTCTCCGTCTCTCTCTCTCTTTCTCTCTTTTTCATTTTTTTTTGTTTCTTTTATTTTTTTTACATAAGTTTGGTTTCTCATACACTTATATTTATACACTAAACATGTATTTAATATTAATACACTAAACGTGTCTTTAATATTAATACACTAAACATGTATTTAATATTAGTACAAAAACATGTATTTAATTTTAATAAACTAAACATATATTTAATATTAATACACTAAACATGTATTTAATATTAATACAAAAACATGTATTTAATTCTAATAAACTAAACATATATTTAATATTAATACACTAAACATGTATTAAATATTCATACACTAAACATTTATTTAATATTCATTCAATAAACATGTAGTTATTATTCTTACACTTAATATGTATTTAATATTAATACAAAAACATGTATTTAATTTTAATAAACTAATCATATATTTAATATTAATACACTAAACATGAATTTAATATTTTTACACTAAACGTGTATTTAATATTTATACACTAAAAGTGTATTTAATATTAATACACTAAACATGTATTTAATATTAATACACTAAACATGTATTTAATATTTATACACTAAACATGTATTTAATATTCATACACTAAACATGTATTTAATATTAATACACTAAACATGTATTTAATATTTATACACTAAACATGTATTTAATATTCATAAACTAAACATGTATTTAACATTTATACACTAAACATGTATTTAATATTCATACACTAAACATGTATTTATTATTTATACACTAAACATGTATTTAATATTAATACACTAAACATGTATTTAATATTTATACAGTAAACATGTATTGAATGTTCATACACTAAACATGTATTTAATATTACATAAAACATGTATTTAATATTCATACACTAAACATGTATTTAACATTTATACACTAAACATGTTTTTAATATTAATACACTAAACATGTATTTAATATTAATACAAAAACATGTATTTAATTTTAATAAACTGAACATATATTTAATATTTATACATTAAACATGTATTTAACATTTATACACTAAACATGTATTTAATATTAATACACTAAAAGTGTATTTAATATTTATACACTAAACATGTATTTAATATTAATACACTAAACATGTATTTAATATTTATACACTGAACATGTATTTAATATTCATACACTAAACATGTAGTTATTATTTATACACTAAATATGTATTTAATATTAATATTGTAAACATGTATTAAATATTTATACACTAAACATGTATTTAATATTCATAAAATAAACATGTAGTTATTATTCTTACACTTAATATGTATTTAATATTAATACAAAAACATGTATTTAATTTTAATAAACTAAACATATATTTAATATTAATACACTAAACATGTATTTAATATTTATACACTAAACATGTATTTAATATTCATACACTAAACATGTAGTTATTATTTATACACTAAACATGTATTTAATATTAATACAGTAAACGTGTATTAAATATTAATACAAAAACATGTATTTAATTTTAATAAACTAAACATATATTTAATATTAATACACTAAACATGTATTTAACATTTATACACTAAACATGTTTTTAATATTAATACACTAAACATGTATTTAATATTAATACAAAAACATGTATTTAATCTTAATAAACTGAACATATATTTAATATTTATACATTAAACATGTATTTAACATTTATACAGTAAAAATGTATTTGATATTAATACACTAAACATGTATTTAATATTTATACACTAAACATGTATTTAATATTAATACAAAAACATGTATTTAATTTTTAATAAACTAAACACATATTTAATATTAAAACACTAAACATGTATTTAATATTTATACACTAAACATGTATTTAATATTCATACACTAAACATTTATTTATTATTCATACACTAAACATGTATTTAATATTAATACAGTAAACATGTATTAAATATTTATGCACTAAACATGTATTTAATATTCATTCAATAAACATGTAGTCATTATTCTTACACTTAACATGTATTTAATATTAATACAAAAACATGTATTTAATTTTAATAAACTAACCATATATTTAATATTATTACACTAAACGTGTATTTAATATTTATACACTAAACATGTATTTAATATTATTACACTAAACATGTATTTAATATTTATACACTAAACATGTATTTAATATTCATACACTAAACATTCAGTTATTATTTATACACTAAACATGTATTTAATATTAATACAATAAACATGTATTTAATATTAATACACTAAACATGTATTTAATATTAATACACTAAACATGTATTTAATATTTATACACTAATCATCGATTTAATATTAATACTCTGATCATGTATTTAATATTTATACAATAAATATAGATTTAATATTTATACACTTAACATGTATTTAATATTAATACAAAAACATGTATTTAATTTTAATAAACTAACCATATATTTAATATTATTACACTAAACGTGTATTTAATATTTATACACTAAACATGTATTTAATATTTGTACACTAAACATCTATTAAATATTCATACACTAAACATGTATTTAATATTAATACACTGATTATGTATTCAATAATCATATACTAAACGTATATGTAATTATACACTAATCATATATTTAATTTTCATATAGTAAACATGTATTTAATATTTATACACTAAACATGTATTTAATATTAATACAAAACATGTATTTAATTTTAATAAACTAAATATATATTTAATATTAATACACTAAACTTGTATTTAATATTCATAAACTAAACGTGTATTTAATATTCATACACTAAACATGTATTTAATATTAATACAAAAACATGTATTTAAGTTTAATAAACTAAACATATATTTGATATTAATACACTAAACATGTATTTAATATTCATACTCTAAACATGTATTTAATATTTATACACTAAACATGTATTTAATATTCATACACTAAACATGTATTTAATATTAATACACTGAACATGTATTTAATAATCATATACCAAACATATATGTAATTATATACTAATCATATATTTAATATTCATACAGTAAACATGTATTTATTATCCTCTTAATAAGGCACACTTGGAAATAATGAATTTCTTTATGTGTGCAGTTGCGGCAGAAGTCCACAGGAGGGCGCACGTTCCCTCTTAATAAGTCCGGTCCTCTCCGTCTCTCTCTCTCTCTTTTTCATTTTTTTTTGTTTCTTTTATTTTTTTTTTACATACGTTTGGTTTCTCATACACTTATATTTATACACTAAACATATATTTAATATTAATACACTAAACATGTATTTAATATTTATACACTAAACATGTATTTAATATTTATACACTAAACATGTATTTAATATTAATACAAAAACATGTATTTAATTTTAATAAACTAAACATATATTTAATATTAATACACTAAACATGTATTTAATATTCATACACTAAACATGTATTTAATATTCATACACTAAACATGTATTTAATATTAATACACTAAACATGTATTTAATATTAATACAAAAACATGTATTTAATTTTAATAAACTAAACATATATTTAATATTCATACACTAAACATGTTTTTAATATTAATACACTAAACATGTATTTAATATTTATACATTAATCATGTATTTAATATTAATACTCTAATCATGTATTTAATATTTATACACAAAACATGTATTTAATATTTATACACTAAACATGTATTTAATATGTATACAGTAAACATGTATTTAATATTCATACACTAAACATGTATTTAATATTCATACATTAAACATGTATTTAATATTTATACACTAAACATGTATTTAATATTCATACACTAAACATGTATTTAATATTAATACACTGATTATGTATTTAATATTAATACACTGATTATGTATTTAATAATCATATACTAAACGTATATGTAATTATACACTAATCATATATTTAATTTTCATACAGTAAACATGTATTTAATATTTATACACTAAACATGTATTTAATATTCATACACTAAACATGTATTTAATATTAATACACTGAACATGTAATTAATAATCATATACTAAACGTATATGTAATCATATACTAATCATATATTTAATATTCATACAGTAAACATGTATTTATTATCCTCTAAATAAGGCACACTTGGAAATAATGAATTTCTTTATGTGTGTAGTTGCGGCAAAACTCCACAGGAGGGCGCACGTTCCCTCTTAATAAGTCCGGTCCTCTCCGTCTCTCTCTCTCTCTCTCTCTTTTTCATTTTTTTTTTGTTTCTTTTATTTTTTTTACATAAGTTTGGTTTCTCATACACTTATATTTATACACTAAACATGTATTTAATATTAATACACTAAACATGTATTTAATATTAATACACTAAACATGTATTTAAAATTAGTACAAAAACATGTATTTAATTTTAATAAACTAAACATATATTTAATATTAATACACTAAACATGTATTTAATATTAATACAAAAACATGTATTTAATTCTAATAAACTAAACATATATTTAATATTAATACACTAAACATGTATTAAATATTCATACACTAAACATGTATTTAATATTCATTCAATAAACATGTAGTTATTATTCTTACACTTAATATGTATTTAATATTAATACAAAAACATGTATTTAATTTTAATAAACTAATCATATATTTAATATTAATACACTAAACATGTATTTAATATTTTTACACTAAACGTGTATTTAATATTTATACACTAAAAGTGTATTTAATATTAATACACTAAACATGTATTTAATATTAATACACTAAACATGTATTTAATATTTATACACTAAACATGTATTTAATATTCATACACTAAACATGTATTTAATATTAATACACTAAACATGTATTTAATATTCATACACTAAACATGTATTTAATATTCATAAACTAAACATGTATTTAACATTTATACACTAAACATGTATTTAATATTCATACACTAAACATGTATTTAATATTTATACAGTAAACATGTATTGAATATTCATACACTAAACATGTATTTAATATTACACAAAACATGTATTTAATATTCATACACTAAACATGTATTTAACATTTATACACTAAACATGTTTTTAATATTAATACACTAAAAGTGTATTTAATATTTATACACTAAACATGTATTTAATATTAATACAAAAACATGTATTTAATTTTAATAAACTAAACATTTATTTAATATTAATACACTAAACATGTATTTAATATTTATACACTGAACATGTATTTAATATTCATACACTAAACATGTAGTTATTATTTATACACTAAATATGTATTTAATATTAATACAGTAAACATGTATTACATATTTATACACTAGACATGTATTTAATATTCATAAAATAAACATGTAGTTATTATTCTTACACTTAATATGTATTTAATATTAATACAAAAACATGTATTTAATTTTAATAAACTAAATATATATTTAATATTAATACACTAAACATGTATTTAATATTTATACACTAAACATGTATTTAATATTCATACACTAAACATATAGTTATTATTTATACACTAAACATGTATTTAATATTAATACAGTAAACTTGTATTAAATATTAATACAAAAACATGTATTTAATTTTAATAAACTAAACATATATTTAATATTAATACACTAAACATGTATTTAACATTCATACACTAAACATGTTTTTAATATTAATACACTAAACATGTATTTAATATTAATACAAAAACATGTATTTAATTTTAATAAACTGAACATATATTTAATATTTATACATTAAACATGTATTTAACATTTATACAGTAAAAATGTATTTGATATTAATACACTAAACATGTATTTAATATTTATACACTAAACATGTATTTAATATTAATACAAAAACATGTATTTAATTTTTAATAAACTAAACATTTATTTAATATTAATACACTAAACATGTATTTAATATTTATACACTGAACATGGGTTTAATATTCATACACTAAACATGAAGTTATTATTTATACACTAAATATGTATTTAATATTAATACAGTAAACATGTATTAAATATTTATACACTAAACATGTATTTAATATTCATAAAATAAACATGTAGTTATTATTCTTACACTTAATATGTATTTAATATCAATACACTGAACATGTATTTAATAATCATATACCAAACATATATGTAATTATATACTAATCATATATTTAATATTCATACAGTAAACATTTATTTAATATTAATACACTGAACATGTATTTAATAATCATATACTAAACGTATATGTAATTATATACTAATCATATATTTAATATTCATACAGTAAACATGTATTTATTATCCTCTAAATAAGGCACACTTGGAAATAATGAATTTCTTTATGTGGGCAGTTGCGGCAGAAGTCCACAGGAGGGCGCACGTTCCCTCTTAATAAGTCCGGTCCTCTCCGTCTCTCTCTCTCTCTCTCTCTTTTTAATTTTTTTTTTGTTTCTTTTATTTTTTTTACATAAGTTTGGTTTCTCATACACTTATATTTATACACTAAACATGTATTTAATATTAATACACTAAACATGTATTTAATATTAATACACTAAACATGTATTTAAAATTAGTACAAAAACATGTATTTAATTTTAATAAACTAAACATATATTTAATATTAATACACTAAACATGTATTTAATATTAATACAAAAACATGTATTTAATTCTAATAAACTAAACATATATTTAATATTAATACACTAAACATGTATTAAATATTCATACACTAAACATGTATTTAATATTCATTCAATAAACATGTAGTTATTATTCTTACACTTAATATGTATTTAATATTAATACAAAAACATGTATTTAATTTTAATAAACTAATCATATATTTAATATTAATACACTAAACATGTATTTAATATTTTTACACTAAACGTGTATTTAATATTTATACACTAAAAGTGTATTTAATATTAATACACTAAACATGTATTTAATATTAATACACTAAACATGTATTTAATATTTATACACTAAACATGTATTTAATATTCATACACTAAACATGTATTTAATATTAATACACTAAACATGTATTTAATATTCATACACTAAACATGTATTTAATATTCATAAACTAAACATGTATTTAACATTTATACACTAAACATGTATTTAATATTCATACACTAAACATGTATTTAATATTTATACAGTAAACATGTATTGAATATTCATACACTAAACATGTATTTAATATTACACAAAACATGTATTTAATATTCATACACTAAACATGTATTTAACATTTATACACTAAACATGTTTTTAATATTAATACACTAAAAGTGTATTTAATATTTATACACTAAACATGTATTTAATATTAATACAAAAACATGTATTTAATTTTAATAAACTAAACATTTATTTAATATTAATACACTAAACATGTATTTAATATTTATACACTGAACATGTATTTAATATTCATACACTAAACATGTAGTTATTATTTATACACTAAATATGTATTTAATATTAATACAGTAAACATGTATTACATATTTATACACTAGACATGTATTTAATATTCATAAAATAAACATGTAGTTATTATTCTTACACTTAATATGTATTTAATATTAATACAAAAACATGTATTTAATTTTAATAAACTAAATATATATTTAATATTAATACACTAAACATGTATTTAATATTTATACACTAAACATGTATTTAATATTCATACACTAAACATGTAGTTATTATTTATACACTAAACATGTATTTAATATTAATACAGTAAACTTGTATTAAATATTAATACAAAAACATGTATTTAATTTTAATAAACTAAACATATATTTAATATTAATACACTAAACATGTATTTAACATTCATACACTAAACATGTTTTTAATATTAATACACTAAACATGTATTTAATATTAATACAAAAACATGTATTTAATTTTAATAAACTGAACATATATTTAATATTTATACATTAAACATGTATTTAACATTTATACAGTAAAAATGTATTTGATATTAATACACTAAACATGTATTTAATATTTATACACTAAACATGTATTTAATATTAATACAAAAACATGTATTTAATTTTCATAAACTAAATATAAATTTTATATTAATACACTAAACATGTATTTAATATTAATACACTGAGCATGTATTTAATAATCATATACCAAACATATATGTAATTATATACTAATCATATATTTAATATTCATACAGTAAACATGTATTTATTATCCTCTAAATAAGGCACACTTGGAAATAATGAATTTCTTTATGTGGGCAGTTGCGGCAGAAGTCCACAGGAGGGCGCACGTTCCCTCTTAATAAGTCCGGTCCTCTCCGTCTCTCTCTCTCTCTTTTTCCTTTTTTTTGTTTCTTTTATTTTTTTTTACATAAGTTTGGTTTCTCATACACTTATATTTATACACTAAACATGTATTTAATATTAATACACTAAACATGTATTTAATATTTATACACTAAACATGTATTTAATATTAATACAAAAACATGTATTTAAGTTTAATAGACTAAATATAAATTTAATATTAATACACTAAACATGTATTTAATATTCATAAACTAAACAATATTTATACACTAAACATGTATTTAATATTCATACACTAAACATTTAGTTATTATTTATACACTAAACATGGATTTCATATTAATACACTAAACCTGTATTTAATATTTATACACTAAACATGTAGTTATTATTCATACACTAAACATGTATTTAATATTAATACACTAAACATGTATTTAATATTCATACACTAAACATGTATTTAATATTAATACAAAAACATGTATTTAATTTTAATAAACTAAATATAAATTTAATATTAATACACTAAACATGTATTTAATATTCATACACTAAACATGTAGTTATTATTCATACACTAAACATGTATTTAATATTTATACACTAAACATGTATTTAATATTTATACACTAAATATGTATTCATTATATCCACTAAACATGTATTTAATATTCATAAACTAAACATGTATTTAATATTCATACACTAAACGTGTATTTAATATTCATACACTAAACATGTATTTAATATTAATACAAAAACATGTATTTAAGTTTAATAAACTAAACATATATTTAATATTAATACACTAAACATGTATTTAATATTCATACACTAAACATGTATTTAATATTCATACACTAAACATGTATTTAATATTCATACACTAAACATGTATTTAATATTCATGCACTAAACATGTATTTAATATTAATACATTAAACATGTATTTAATATTTATACACTAAACATGTATTTAATATTAATACAAAAACATGTATTTAATTTTAATAAACTAAACATATATTTAATATTTATACACTAAACATATATTTAACATTTATACACTAAACATGAATTTCATATTAATACACTAAACATGTATTTGAGATTTATACACTTAACAAGTATTTAATATTAATACAAAAACATGTATTTAATTTTAATAAACTAAATATATATTTAATATTATTACACTAAAGATGTATTTAATATTTATACACTAAACATGTATTTAATATTCATACACTAAACATTTAATATCAATACACTAAACAAGTATATAATATTAATACACTAAACATGTATTTAATATTCATACACTAAACATGTATTTTATATTCATACATTAAACATGTATTTAATATTCATACACTAAACATGTATTTAATATTCATACACAAAACTTGTATTTAATATTTATACACTACACATGTATTTAATATTCATACATTAAACATGTATTTAATATTCATACACTAAACATGTATTTAATATTTATACACTAAACATGTATTTAATATTCATACACTAAACATGTATTTAATATTCATACACTAAACATGTATTTAATATTAATACACTGATTATGTATTTAATAATCATATACTTAACGTATATGTAATTATACACTAATCATATATTTAATTTTCATACAGTAAACATGTATTTAATATTTATACACTAAACATGTATTTAATATTCATACACTAAACATGTATTTAAAATTAATACACTGAACATGTATTTAATATTAATACACTAAACATGTATTTAATATTTATACACTAAACATGTAATTATTATTCATACACTAAACATGCATTTAATATTAATACACTAAACATGTAGTTATTATTCATACACTAAACATGTATTTAATATTAATACACTAAACATGTATTTAATATTTATGCACTAAACATGTATTTAATATTAATACAAAAACATGTATTTAATTTTAATAAACTAAATATATATTTAATATTAATACACTAAACATGTATTTAATATTAATACACTAAACATGTATTTAATAATTATACACTAAAATGGAATTTAATAATAGACTAAACATGTATTTAATATTTTCACACTAAACTTGTATTTAACATTCATACACTAAACATGTATTTAATATTCATACACTAAACATGTATTTAATATTAATACACTAAACATGTATTTAATATTTATAAACTAAACATGTATTTAATATTTATACACTAAACATTTATTTAATATTAATACAAAAACATGTATTTAATTTTAATAAACTAAATATAAATTTAATATTAATACACTAAACATGTATTTAATATTCATAAACTAAACAATATTTATACACTAAACATGTATTTAATATTCATACACTAAACATGTAGTTATTATTCATACACTAAACATGTATTTAATATTAATACAATAAACCTGTATTTATTATTTATACACTAAACATGTAGTTATTATTCATAAACTAAACATGGATTTAATATTAATATACTAAACATGTATTTAATATTTATAAACTAAACATGTATTTAATATTTATACACTAAACATGTATTTAATATTAATACAAAAACATGTATTTAATTTACATAAACTAAATATAAATTTTATATTAATACACTAAACATGTATTTAATATTAATACACTGAACATGTATTTAATAATCATATACCAAACATATATGTAATTATATACTAATCATATATTTAATATTCATACAGTAAACATGTATTTATTATCCTCTAAATAAGGCACACTTGGAAATAATGAATTTCTTTATGTGGGCAGTTGCGGCAGAAGTCCACAGGAGGGCGCACGTTCCCTCTTAATATGCCCGGTCCTCTCCTTCTCTCTCTCTCTCTTTTTCCTTTTTTTTTGTTTATTTTATTTTTTTTTACATAAGTTTGGTTTCTCATACACTTATATTTATACACTAAACATGTATTTAATATTAATAAACCAAACATGTATTTAATATTTATACACTAAACATGTATTTAATATTAATACAAAAACATGTATTTAAGTTTAATAAACTAAACATATATTTAATATTAATACACTAAACATGTATTTAATATTTATACACAAACATGTATTTAATATTCATACACTAAACATGTATTTAATATTCATACACTAAACATGTATTTAATATTCATACACTAAACATGTATTTAATATTTATACACTAAACATGTATTTAATATTAATACAAAAACATGTATATAATTTTAATAAACTAAATATAAATTTAATATTAATACACTAAACATGTGTTTAATATTAATACACTAAACACGTATTTAATATTTATAAACTAAACATGTATTTAATATTTATACACTAAACATGTATTTAATATTAATACAAAAACATGTATATAATTTTAATAAACTAAATATAAATTTAATATTAATACACTAAACATGTATTTAATATTCATAAACTAAACAATATTCATACACTAAACATGTATTTAATATTCATAGACTAAACATGTAGTTATTATTCATACACTAAACATGTATTTAATATTAATACACTAAACCTATATTTAATATTTATACACTAAACATGTAGTTATTATTCATACACTAAACATGTATTTAATGTTAATACACTAAACATGTATTTAATATTTACAAACTAAACATGTATTTAATATTTATACACTAAACATGTATTTAATATTAATACAAAAACATGTATTTAATTTTAATAAACTAAATATAAATTTAATATTAATACACTAAACATGTATTTAATATTCATAAATTAAACAATATTTATACACTAAACATGTATTTAATATTCATACACTAAACATGTATTTAATATTAATACACAAAACCTGTATTTAATATTTATACACTAAACATGTATTTAATATTAATACACTAAACATGTATTTAATATTTATACACTAAACATGTATTTAATATTAATACACTAAATATGTATTTATTATATAGCCACTAAACATGTATTTAATATTCATAAACTAAATATGTATTTAATATTCATACACTAAACATGTATTTAATATTCATACACTAAACATGTATTTAATATTAATACACTGAACATGTATTTAATATTAATACACTAAACATGTATTTAATATTCATACACTAAACATGTATTTAATGTTCATACATTAAATATGTATTTAATATTTATACACTAAACATGTATTTAATATTCATACACTAAACATGTATTTAATATTAATACAAAAACATGTATTTAAGTTTAATAAACTAAACATATATTTAATATTAATACACTAAACATGTATTTAATATTTATACACAAACATGTATTTAATATTCATACACTAAACATGTATTTAATATTCATACACTAAACATGTATTTAATATTCATACACTAAACATGTATTTAATATTTATACACTAAACATGTATTTAATATTAATACAAAAAACATGTATATAATTTTAATAAACTAAATATAAATTTAATATTAATACACTAAACATGTGTTTAATATTAATACACTAAACACGTATTTAACATTTATAAACTAAACATGTATTTAATATTTATACACTAAACATGTATTTAATATTAATACAAAAACATGTATATAATTTTAATAAACTAAATATAAATTTAATATTAATACACTAGACATGTATTTAATATTCATAAACTAAACAATATTTATACACTAAACATGTATTTAATATTCATACACTAAACATGTAGTTATTATTCATACACTAAACATGTATTTAATATTAATACACTAAACCTATATTTAATATTTATACACTAAACATGTAGTTATTATTCATACACTAAACATGTATTTAATGTTAATACACTAAACATGTATTTAATATTTACAAACTAAACATGTATTTAATATTTATACACTAAACATGTATTTAATATTAATACAAAAACATGTATTTAATTTTAATAAACTAAATATAAATTTAATATTAATACACTAAACATGTATTTAATATTCATAAATCAAACAATATTTATACACTAAACATGTATTTAATATTCATACACTAAACATGTATTTAATATTAATACACGAAACCTGTATTTAATATTTATACACTAAACATGTATTTAATATTAATACACTAAACATGTATTTAATATTTATACACTAAACATGTATTTAATATTAATACACTAAATATGTATTTATTATATAGCCACTAAACATGTATTTAATATTCATAAACTAAATATGTATTTAATATTCATACACTAAACATGTATTTAATATTCATACACTAAACATGTATTTAATATTAATACACTGAACATGTATTTAATATTAATACACTAAACATGTATTTAATATTCATACACTAAACATGTATTTAATGTTCATACATTAAATATGTATTTAATATTTATACACTAAACATGTATTTAATATTCATACACGAAACTTGTATTTAATATTTATACACTACACATGTATTTAATATTCATACATTAAACATGTATTTAATATTCATACACTAAACATGTATTTAATATTTATACACTAAACATGTATTTAATATTCATACACTAAACATGTATTTAATATTCATACACTAAACATGTATTTAATATTAATACACTGATTATGTATTTGATAATCATATACTAAACGTATTTGTAATTATACACTAATCATATATTTAATTTTCATACAGCAAACATGTATTTAATATGTATACACTAAACATGTATTTAATATTCATACACTAAACATGTATTTAATATTAATACACTGAACATGTATTTAATATTGATAAACTAAACATGTATTTAATATTTATACACTAAACATGTATTTAATATTCATACACTAAACATGTATTTAATATTAATACACTAAACATGTATTTAATATTTATACACTAAACATGTATTTAATATTAATACAAAACATGTATTTAATTTTAATGAAATAAATATATATTTAATATTAATACACTAAACATGTATTTAATATTCATAAACTAAACATGTATTTAACATTCATACACTAAACACGTATTTAATATTCATACACTAAACATGTAGTTATTATTTATACACTAAACATGTATTTAATATTAATACACTAAACCTGTAGTTATTATTCATACACTAAACATGTATTTAATATTAATACACTAAATATTTATTTATTATTTATACACTAAACATGTATTTAATATTCATACACTAAACATGTATTTAATATTCATACACTAAACATGTATTTAATATTCATACACTAAACATGTATTTAATATTCATACACTAAACATGTATTTAATATTAATACACTGAACATGTATTTCATAATCATATACCAAACATATATGTAATTGTATACTAATCATATATTTAATATTCATACAGTAAACATGTATTTATTATCCTCTAAATAAGGCACACTTGGAAATAATGAATTTCTTTATGTGTGCAGTTGTGGCAGAAGTCCACAGGAGGGCGCACGTTCCCTCTTAATAAGTCCGGTCCTCTCTGTCTCTCTCTCTCTCTTTTTCCTTTTTTTTTGTTCCTTTTATTTTTTTTTACATACGTTTGGTTTCTCATACACTTATATTTATACACTAAACATGTATTTAATATTCATACACTAAACATGTATTTAATATTAATACAAAAACATGTATTTAATTGTAATAAACTAAACATATATTTAATATTAATACACTAAACATGTATTTAATACTCATACACTAAACATGTATTAAATATTTATACACTAAACATGTATTTAATATTAATACACTAAACATGTATTTAATATTAATACAAAAACATGTATTTAATTTTAATAAACTAAACATATATTTAATATTAATACACTAAACATGTATTTAACATTTATACATTAAACATGTATTTAATATTAATACACTAAACATGTATTTAATATTTATACACTAAACATGTATTTAATATTAATACAAAAACATATATTTAATTTTAATAAACTAAACATATATTTAATATTTATACACCAAACATGTTTTTAATATTAATACACTAAACGTGTATTTAATATTAATACACTCAACATGTATTTAATAATTATACACTAAAATGGAATTTAATAATACACTAAACATGTATTTAATATTTATATACTAAACATGTATTTAATATTAATACAAAAACATGTATATAATTTTAATAAACTAAATATAAATTTAATATTAATACACTAAACATGTGTTTAATATTAATACACTAAACACGTATTTAATATTTATAAACTAAACATGTATTTAATATTAATACACTAAACATGTATTTAATATTAATACACTGAACATGTATTTAATAATCATATACCAAACATATATGTAATTATATACTAATCATATATTCAATATTCATACAGTAAACATGTATTTATTATCCTCTAAATAAGGCACACTTGGAAATAATGAATTTCTTTATGTGTGCAGTTGCGGCAGAAGTCCACAGGAGGGCGCACGTTCCCTCTTAATATGCCCGGTCCTCTCCTTCTCTCTCTCTCTCTTTTTCCTTTTTTTTTGTTTCTTTTATTTTTTTTTACATAAGTTTGGTTTCTCATACACTTATATTTATATACTAAACATGTATTTAATATTAATACACTAAACATGTATTTAATATTTATACACTAAACATGTATTTAATATTAATACAAAAACATGTATTTAAGTTTAATAAACTAAACATATATTTAATATTCATACACTAAACATGTATTTAATATTAATACACTGAACATGTATTTAATAATCATATACCAAACATATATGTAATCATATACTAATCATATATTTAATATTCATACAGTAAACATGTATTTATTATCCTCTAAATAAGGCACACTTGGAAATAATGAATTTCTTTATGTGTGCAGTTGCGGCAGAAGTCCACAGGAGGGCGCACGTTCCCTCTTAATATGCCCGGTCCTCTCCTTCTCTCTCTCTCTCTTTTTCCTTTTTTTTTGTTTCTTTTATTTTTTTTTACATAAGTTTGGTTTCTCATACACTTATATTTATATACTAAACATGTATTTAATATTAATACACTAAACATGTATTTAATATTTATACACTAAACATGTATTTAATATTAATACAAAAACATGTATTTAAGTTTAATAAACTAAACATATATTTAATATTAATACACTAAACATGTATTTAATATTTATACACAAACATGAATTTAATATTCATACACTAAACATGTATTTAATATTCATACACTAAACATGTATTTAATATTCATACACTCAACATGTATTTAATATTTATATACTAAACATGTATTTAATATTAATACAAAAACATGTATTTAAGTTTAATAAACTAAACATATATTTAATATTAATACACTAAACATGTATTTAATATTTATACACAAACATGAATTTAATATTCATACACTAAACATGTATTTAATATTCATACACTAAACATGTATTTAATATTCATACACTCAACATGTATTTAATATTTATACACTAAACATGTATTTAATATTAATACAAATGTTGTGATCCGGCTTCCGGATCACACATCTCTAGCATGTTTGTCTTTTTTGTATTGTCCTACTATGTTTTGATCATGTTTTGGACTCTACCGATCCCGTTTGTTAGCGCACTTCCTTATTTACATTCATCACCATGACAACTTATTTGCTCCTCCTGCATGGCTCATTCACACACCGGTTTGTAATTGTTTTCTGTATTTAAGCCCCTCTGCTACCTAGTTCGCTCTCGCCAGTTTGTTTGCACCTGCAACCGTTACGTGAGTGGTCTCTGATTATTTTTCTGCTTGCTAAATGTAGCTTGCCTCCGCGCGCTTGGCTCGCGCTTTATGGACTTCGAACTCTGTCTTCTGTGTATATTAGCATTTAGTTTTCTGTGCTCAGACACGCCTTTGATTTGCTCTTTTGTACCAGTGTTCTTTTGTAACTTCATATTAAAAGGCTGTTCATACCTTCATTCCTGCCTGCTGTGATCCTGCGCATCGAGAGGCGACACTCCCCGCGCATCCACGATGCCGCGCAAACGTAACAGAAACTGGCGAGCAGAAACGCGTCACCTCGCGCTGGATCCTCCAGGACACCGTTCCCGACAAGCAGCATACCCGACCAAGTACTCCTCCGCTCCAACCCAGGACTCTTCTCTACGGGTTGGTACTTTGTTCACTTCTCCCGTTCCCAGTCACCATGTTGCTATTCCCATTAGCATCCCACCATCTTCCGCCTTCCCTGTCACTCACAGTGACGTCACTCCGTTCACGCCCCCCTATGACGTCACCGTTAACACCTTAGTGGATTCCTCTGCACATTTTTTTGACCTTAGTGACGAGGAGTTTTTTGAAGATGAACTTTCTCCCATTCCACCCAAGGACCTAATTTTATATAAGAAAATTTTCAAGGATAATTGTAGCACATCCAAGCCCAGTCACACCCCCAACAATGACTTTAATAATATAATTAATTATTACCAGGACATTTTCCGCCACTACTATGACTCTAGTCAGTCTTCACCCCCTCTCAAGTCTCGTTCTCCGCCTGAATCCGTGCCTTTTTCCACCTCATTTAGTGAGGATTTTGAACATTTTAGAGGGGAGGAGCCTGCCCTCCTCCAAACCTCCCACCGCCCGCCCTTACGGTCAGCCTCTGTCCAACTGGGCCCCGTCTGGAATCCGGGTCTTGAGGGGAGGGCCAGTATTACTACTAAGCCTCCTAGACCTCCACCACCGGTGTTCACCCCTGTTAAACCTGTTAAGCCACTACGGCCTCCTAGACCTCCTCCACCGGTGTTCTCCCCGGTCAAGTCACGCCCTCTTAGACCTCCTCCACCTGTGTTCCGTCCATGCCCTCGTTCTAGTTTTAGTCACAGTCTCTCTCAGAGTTCGAGTCCCAGCCTTCTTCGTAGCCCATGCTCTAGTCCTACTCGTAGACCGACTTGTAGACTGAGTCGTAGTCCAAGTCCTGGTCCGAGTTTCCGTTCTGATTCTAGTTGTAGTCCTAGTCTTTCTCGTAGTCGTCGTAGTCCTAGTTCCACTCGTAGACTGATCCGTAGTCCGAGTCCGGTCCCGAGTCTTGTTTCTTGCCTTTGTAATATTAGTACTGATTCCCCTCGTGGTCTTAGTCCGAACCCTAGTCCTTACCCAAGTTCTTGTCCGAGCCCCAGTGTTACTGTAAGTCCTAGTCTTTGTCCTAGTCCTTGCCCGAGCACCAGTTTGATTGTTAGTCCCAGTCCTTGCCCAAGCCCTAGTTTGACCGTTTGTCCTAGTTCTTGCCCAAGCCCTGGTATGACTGTAAGTCCTGGTCGTTGCCCAAGCCCTTCTCAAAGCACTAGTGTGATTGTAAGTCCTGGTCCTCTCTCAAGTCCTTGCCCGAGTCCTAGTGTTTGTCTTATCACTCATCATAGTCCTAGTCCTGCTCACAGCCAGTCCCCTAGTTCTCCTCGGCAGACCCCTGTGCCTGCTCCTCGGCAGACCCCTGTGCCTGCTCCTCGGCTGAAGCCGACTCCTGCTCCTCGGCTGAAGCCGACTCCTGCTCCTCGGCTGAAGCCGACACCTGCTCCTCGGCTGAAGCCGACACCTGCTCCTCGGCTGAAGCCGACACCTGCTCCTCGGCTGAAGCCGACACCTGCTCCTCGGCTGAAGCCGACACCTGCTCCCAGTCTGGT
This sequence comes from Nerophis ophidion, assembly GCF_033978795.1. Lineage (NCBI taxonomy): Eukaryota > Metazoa > Chordata > Actinopteri > Syngnathiformes > Syngnathidae > Nerophis > Nerophis ophidion. The sequence continues at coordinate 2,206,914 of NW_026906952.1, forward strand.
TCTCACGCCAGCACATGACTCTGACCTGGTTTTCACGCCAGCACATGACTCTGACCTGGTTTTCACGCCAGAAAATGTTTCTAGCCTTGTTCTCACGCCAGTTTCAGACTCTAAACTGGTTCTCACGCCAGCACAAACTCCAAGGCTGGAGCCCACTCTAGCACCAGTTCCTAAGCTGGAGCCCACTCCGGTACCAGCACCACGACAGGTACCGGTGCCAGCTCCGCGCCGCCAAGCACCGGTGCCAGCTCCGCGCCGCCAAGCACCGCCGACGACGGGGCTGGAGCCCGCACCGCCGACGACGGGGCTGGAGCCCACACCAGCGCCGACGACGGGGCTGGAGCCCACACCAGCGCCGACGACGGGGCTGGAGCCCACACCAGCGCCGACGACGGGGCTGGAGCCCACACCAGCGCCGACGACGGGGCTGGAGCCCACACCAGCGCCGACGACGGGGCTGGACTCCACACCAGCGCCGACGACGGGGCTGGAGCCCACACCAGCGCCATCGACGGGGCTGGAGCCCACACCAGCGCCATCGACGACTCCTGCGGCTCCCAGGCCGCCTCCGACGACTCCTGCGGCTCCCAGGCCGCCTCCGACGACTCCTGCGGCTCCCAGGCCGCCTCCGACGACTCCTGCGGCTCCCAGGCCGCCTCCGACGACTCCTGCGGCTCCCAGGCCGCCTCCGACGACTCCTGCGGCTCCCAGGCCGCCTCCGACGACTCCTGCGGCTCCCAGGCCGCCTCCGACGCCTTCTTCGGCTGCAGTCCCCGCACCCTCGTCTGCTGCTTCCAAGCCTGCTGGGATTTCGGTGCTGAGGCGTCGTCCACCACGTCGACCACGGGCGTGGCCTCTGCGAGGTCATCCTCCTCGCCAGATACTCCCTCCTCCATGTCGGCCACGGATGTGGCCGTGCCCGGGTCGTCCGCCTCGCCGGGCACCTCATCCTGCGAGGCGGCCACTAATGTGGCCTTTTCGAGGTCGCCCGCCAAAACTTTTTCGGCAGCAGCGTTCCACCCGCCGCCGCCACATGATGTGTCCTCGGTGGATTCGGGGACATGCGATCTGGCGACCCTCCACCGTGGACTCCCTCCGCCCTCCCTTCGTTTGTGAACTTTCTGGTTTTGGGAGGGGGTTCTCTTTATTGCAGTTTTTTGGGGGCATCTGGGATCTGCCCCTTAAGGGGGGGGTAATGTTGTGATCCGGCTTCCGGATCACACATCTCTAGCATGTTTGTCTTTTTTGTATTGTCCTACTATGTTTTGATCATGTTTTGGACTCTACCGATCCCGTTTGTTAGCGCACTTCCTTATTTACATTCATCACCATGACAACTTATTTGCTCCTCCTGCATGGCTCATTCACACACCGGTTTGTAATTGTTTTCTGTATTTAAGCCCCTCTGCTACCTAGTTCGCTCTCGCCAGTTTGTTTGCACCTGCAACCGTTACGTGAGTGGTCTCTGATTATTTTTCTGCTTGCTAAATGTAGCTTGCCTCCGCGCGCTTGGCTCGCGCTTTATGGACTTCGAACTCTGTCTTCTGTGTATATTAGCATTTAGTTTTCTGTGCTCAGACACGCCTTTGATTTGCTCTTTTGTACCAGTGTTCTTTTGTAACTTCATATTAAAAGGCTGTTCATACCTTCATTCCTGCCTGCTGTGATCCTGCGCATCGAGAGGCGACACTCCCCGCGCATCCACGATGCCGCGCAAACGTAACAACAAAAACATGTATTTAATTTTAATACACTAAAAATATATTTAATATTAATACACTAAACATGTATTTAACATTTATACACTAAACATGTTTTTAATATTAATACACTAAACATGTATTTAATATTAATACAAAAACATGTATTTAATTTTAATAAACCAAACATTTAATATGAATACACTAAACATGTATTTAATATTCATACACTAAACATGTAGTTATTATTTATACACTAAACATGTATTTAATATTTATACACTAAACATGTATTTAATATTCATACACTAAACATGTATTTAATGTTCATACATTAAATATGTATTTAATATTTATACACTAAACATGTATTTAATATTCATACACGAAACTTGTATTTAATATTTATACACTACACATGTATTTAATATTCATACATTAAACATGTATTTAATATTAATACACTAAACATGTATTTAATATTTATACACTAAACATGTATTTAATATTCATACGCTAAACATGTATTTAATATTCATACACTAAACATGTATTTAATATTAATACACTGATTATGTATTTAATAATCATATACTAAACGTATTTGTAATTATACATTAATCATATATTTAATTTTCATACAGCAAACATGTATTTAATATGTATACACTAAACATGTATTTAATATTCATACACTAAACATGTATTTAATATTAATACACTGAACATGTATTTAATATTAATACACTAAACATGTATTTAATATTTATACACTAAACATGTATTTAATATTCATACACTAAACATGTATTTAATATTAATGAAATAAATATATATTTAATATTAATACACTAAACATGTATTTAATATTCATAAACTAAACATGTATTTAATATTAATACACTAAACCTGTAGTTATTATTCATACACTAAACATGTATTTAATATTAATACACTAAATATTTATTTATTATTTATACACTAAACATGTATTTAATATTCATACACTAAACATGTATTTAATATTAATACACTGAACATGTATTTAATAATCATATACCAAACATATATGTAATTATATACTAATCATATATTTAATATTCATACAGTAAACATGTATTTATTATCCTCTAAATAAGGCACACTTGGAAATAATGAATTTCTTTATGTGTGCAGTTGCGGCAGAAGTCCACAGGAGGGCCCACGTTCCCTCTTAATAAGTCCGGTCCTCTCTGTCTCTCTCTCTCTCTTTTTCCTTTTTTTTTGTTTCTTTTATTTTTTTTTACATACGTTTGGTTTCTCATACACTTATATTTATACACTAAACATGTATTTAATATTAATACACTAAACATGTATTTAATATTAATACAAAAACATGTATTTAATTGTAATAAACTAAACATATATTTAATATTAATACACTAAACATGTATTTAATATTCATACACTAAACATGTATTAAATATTTATACACTAAACATGTATTTAATATTAATACACTAAACATGTATTTAATATTAATACAAAAACATGTATTTAGTTTTAATAAACTAAACATATATTTAATATTAATACACTAAACATGTATTTAACATTTATACATTAAACATGTATTTAATATTAATACACTAAACATGTATTTAATATTTATACACTAAACATGTATTTAATATTAATACAAAAACATGTATTTAATTTTAATAAACTAAACATATATTTAATATTTATACACTAAACATGTATTTAATATTAATACACTAAATATGTATTTATTATATAGCCACTAAACATGTATTTAATATTCATAAACTAAATATGTATTTAATATTCATACACTAAACATGTATTTAATATTCATACACTAAACATGTATTTAATATTAATACACTGAACATGTATTTAATATTAATACACTAAACATGTATTTAATATTTATACACTAAACATGTATTTAATATTAATACACTAAATATGTATTTATTATATAGCCACTAAACATGTATTTAATATTCATAAACTAAATATGTATTTAATATTCATACACTAAACATGTATTTAATATTAATACACTAAACATGTATTTAATATTAATACACTAAACATGTATTTAATATTCATACACTAAACATGTATTTAATAATTATACACTAAAATGGAATTTAATAATAGACTAAACATGTATTTAATATTTTCACACTAAACTTGTATTTAATATTCATACACTAAACATGTATTTAATATTCATACACTAAACATGTAGTTATTATTCATACACTAAACATGTATTTAATATTAATACACTAAACATGTATTTAATATTTATACACTAAACATGTAGTTATTATTCATACACTAAACATATATTTAATATTTATACACTAAACATGTATTTAATATTAATACAAAAACATGTATTTAATTTTAATAAACTAAATATAAATTTAATATTAATACACTAAATATGTATTAATTATATATCCACTAAACATGTATTTAATATTCATAAACTAAACAATATTCATACACTAAACATGTATTTAATATTCATACACTAAACATGCAGTTATTATTCATACACTAAACATGTATTTAATATTAATACACTAAACCTGTATTTAATATTTATACACTAAACATGTATTTAATATTAATACACTAAACATGTATTTAATATTAATACACTAAACATTTATTTTTCTATGTATACAGTAAACATGTATTGAATATTCATACACTAAACATGTATTTAATATTCATACACTAAACATGTATTTAATATTCATACACTAAACATGTATTTAATATTAATACACTAAACATGTATTTAATATTTATACACTAAACATGTATTTAATATTAATACAAAAACATATATTTAATTTTAATAAACTAAACATATATTTAATATTTATACACTAAACATATATTTAACATTTATACACTAAACATGAATTTAATATTAATACACTAAACATGTATTTGAGATTTGTACACTTAAGATGTATTTAATATTAACACAAAAACATGTATTTAATTTTAATAAACTAAACATATATTTAATATTATTACACTAAACATGTATTTAATATTTATACACTAAACATGTATTTAATATTAATATACTAAACATATATTTAATATTTATAAACTAAACATGTATTTAATATTTATACACTAAACATGTATTTAATATTAATACAAAAACACGTATTTAATTTTAATAAACTAAATATAAATTTAATATTAATACACTAAACATGTATTTAATATTCATAAACTAAACAATATTCTTACACTAAACATGTATTTAATATTCATACACTAAACATGTATTTAATATTTATACACTAAACATGTATTTAATATTAATACACTAAATATGTATTTATTATATATCCACTAAACATGTATTTAATATTCATAAACTAAACATGTATTTAATATTAATACACTAAACGTGTATTTAATATTCATACACTAAACATGTATTTAATATTAATATAAAAACATGTATTTAAGTTTAATAAACTAAACATATATTTAATATTAATACACTAAACATGTATTTAATATTTATACACAAACATGTATTTAATATTCATACACTAAACATGTATTTAATATTCATACACTAAACATGTATTTAATATTCATACACTAAACATGTATTTAATATTTATACACTAAACATGTATTTAATATTAATACAAAAACATGTATTTAATTTAATACACTAAAAATATATTTAATATTAATACACTAAACATGTATTTAACATTTATACACTAAACATGTTTTTAATATTAATACACTAAACATGTATTTAATATTAATACAAAAACATGTATTTAATTTTAATAAACCAAACATTTAATATGAATACACTAAACATGTATTTAATATTCATACACTAAACATGTAGTTATTATTTATACACTAAACATGTATTTTATATTAATACACTAAACATGTATTTAATATTAATACACTGAACATGTATTTAATAATCATATACCAAACATATATGTAATTATATACTAATCATATATTTAATATTCATACAGTAAACATGTATTTATTATCCTCTAAATAAGGCACACTTGGAAATAATGAATTTCTTTATGTGGGCAGTTGCGGCAGAAGTCCACAGGAGGGCGCACGTTCCCTCTTAATATGCCCGGTCCTCTCCTTCTCTCTCTCTCTCTTTTTCCTTTTTTTTTGTTTATTTTATTTTTTTTTACATAAGTTTGGTTTCTCATACACTTATATTTATACACTAAACATGTATTTAATATTAATAAACCAAACATGTATTTAATATTTATACACTAAACATGTATTTAATATTAATACAAAAACATGTATTTAAGTTTAATAAACTAAACATATATTTAATATTAATACACTAAACATGTATTTAATATTCATACACAAACATGTATTTAATATTCATACACTAAACATGTATTTAATATTCATACACTAAACATGTATTTAATATTCATACACTAAACATGTATTTAATATTTATACACTAAACATGTATTTAATATTAATACAAAAAACATGTATAAAATTTTAATAAACTAAATATAAATTTAATATTAATACACTAAACATGTGTTTAATATTAATACACTAAACACGTATTTAATATTTATAAACTAAACATGTATTTAATATTTATACACTAAACATGTATTTAATATTAATACAAAAACATGTATTTAATTTTAATAAACTAAATATAAATTTAATATTAATACACTAAACATGTATTTAATATTCATAAACTAAACAATATTTATACACTAAACATGTATTTAATATTCATACACTAAACATGTAGTTATTATTCATACACTAAACATGTATTTAATATTAATACACTAAACCTATATTTAATATTTATACACTAAACATGTAGTTATTATTCATACACTAAACATGTATTTAATGTTAATACACTAAACATGTATTTAATATTTACAAACTAAACATGTATTTAATATTTATACACTAAACATGTATTTAATATTAATACAAAAACATGTATTTAATTTTAATAAACTAAATATAAATTTAATATTAATACACTAAAAATGTATTTAATATTCATAAATTAAACAATATTTATACACTAAACATGTATTTAATATTCATACACTAAACCTGTATTTAATATTAATACACGAAACCTGTATTTAATATTTATACACTAAACATGTATTTAATATTAATACACTAAACATGTATTTAATATTTATACACTAAACATGTATTTAATATTAATACACTAAATATGTATTTATTATATAGCCACTAAACATGTATTTAATATTCATAAACTAAATATGTATTTAACATTCATACACTAAACATGTATTTAATATTCATACACTAAACATGTATTTAATATTAATACACTGAACATGTATTTAATATTAATACACTAAACATGTATTTAATATTCATACACTAAACATGTATTTAATGTTCATACATTAAATATGTATTTAATACTTATACACTAAACATGTATTTAATATTCATACACGAAACTTGTATTCAATATTTATAAACTACATATGTATTTAATATTCATACATTAAACATGTATTTAATATTCATACACTAAACAAGTATTTAATATTTATACACTAAACATGTATTTAATATTCATACACTAAACATGTATTTAATATTCATACACAAAACATGTATTTAATATCAATACACTGATTATGTATTTAATAATCATATACTAAACGTATTTGTAATTATACACTAATCATATATTTAATTTTCATACAGCAAACATGTATTTAATATGTATACACTAAACATGTATTTAATATTCATACACTAAACATGTATTTAATATTAATACACTGAACATGTATTTAATATTAATACACTAAACATGTATTTAATATTTATACACTAAACATGTATTTAATATTAATACACTAAACATGTATTTAATATTAATACACTAAACATGTATTTAATATTTATACACTAAACATGTATTTAATATTAATACAAAACATGTATTTAATTTTAATGAAATAAATATATATTTAATATTAATACACTAAACATGTATTTAATATTCATAAACTAAACATGTATTTAACATTCATACACTAAACACGTATTTAATATTCATACACTAAACATGTAGTTATTATTTATACACTAAACATGTATTTAATATTAATACACTAAACCTGTAGTTATTATTCATACACTAAACATGTATTTAATATTAATACACTAAATATTTATTTATTATTTATACACTAAACATGTATTTAATATTCATACACTAAACATGTATTTAATATTAATACACTGAACATGTATTTAATAATCATATACCAAACATATATGTAATTATATACTAAACATATATTTAATATTCATACAGTAAACATGTATTTATTATCCTCTAAATAAGGCACACTTGGAAATAATGAATTTCTTTATGTGTGCAGTTGCGGCAGAAGTCCACAGGAGGGCGCACGTTCCCTCTTAATAAGTCCGGTCCTCTCTGTCTCTCTCTCTCTCTTTTTCCTTTTTTTTTGTTTCTTTTATTTTTTTTTACATACGTTTGGTTTCTCATACACTTATATTTATACACTAAACATGTATTTAATATTAATACACTAAACATGTATTTAATATTAATACAAAAACATGTATTTAATTGTAATAAACTAAACATATATTTAATATTAATACACTAAACATGTATTTAATATTCATACACTAAACATGTATTAAATATTTATACACTAAACATGTATTTAATATTAATACACTAAACATGTATTTAATATTAATACAAAAACATGTATTTAATTTTAATAAACTAAACATATATTTAATATTAATACACTAAACATGTATTTAACATTTATACATTAAACATGTATTTAATATTAATACACTAAACATGTATTTAATATTTATACACTAAACATGTATTTAATATTAATACAAAAACATGTATTTAATTTTAATAAACTAAACATATATTTAATATTTATACACTAAACATGTTTTTAATATTACTACACTAAACATGTATTTAATATTAATACACTCAACATGTATTTAATAATTATACACTAAAATGGAATTTAATAATACACTAAACATGTATTTAATATTTATATACTAAACATGTATTTAATATTAATACAAAAAACATGTATATAATTTTAATAAACTAAATATAAATTTAATATTAATACACTAAACATGTGTTTAATATTAATACACTAAACACGTATTTAATATTTATAAACTAAACATGTATTTAATATTTATACACTAAACATGTATTTAATATTAATACAAAAACATGTATATAATTTTAATAAACTAAATATAAATTTAATATTAATACACTAAACATGTATTTAATATTCATAAACTAAACAATATTTATACACTAAACATGTATTTAATATTCATACACTAAACATGTAGTTATTATTCATACACTAAACATGTATTTAATATTAATACACTAAACCTATATTTAATATTTATACACTAAACATGTAGTTATTATTCATACACTAAACATGTATTTAATGTTAATACACTAAACATGTATTTAATATTTATAAACTAAACATGTATTTAATATTTATACACTAAACATGTATTTAATATTAATACAAAAACATGTATTTAATTTTAATAAACTAAATATAAATTTAATATTAATACACTAAACATGTATTTAATATTCATAAACTAAACAATATTTATACACTAAACATGTATTTAATATTCATACACTAAACATGTATTAATATTAATACACGAAACCTGTATTTAATATTTATACACTAAACATGTATTTAATATTAATACACTAAACATGTATTTAATTTTAATAAACCAAACATTTAATATGAATACACTAAACATGTATTTAATATTCATACACTAAACATGTAGTTATTATTTATACACTAAACATGTATTTAATATTTATACACTAAACATGTATTTAATATTCATACACTAAACATGTATTTAATGTTCATACATTAAATATGTATTTAATATTTATACACTAAACATGTATTTAATATTCATACACGAAACTTGTATTTAATATTTATACACTACACATGTATTTAATATTCATACATTAAACATGTATTTAATATTCATACACTAAACATGTATTTAATATTTATACACTAAACATGTATTTAATATTCATACGCTAAACATGTATTTAATATTCATACACTAAACATGTATTTAATATTAATACACTGATTATGTATTTAATAATCATATACTAAACGTATTTGTAATTATACATTAATCATATATTTAATTTTCATACAGCAAACATGTATTTAATATGTATACACTAAACATGTATTTAATATTCATACACTAAACATGTATTTAATATTAATACACTGAACATGTATTTAATATTAATACACTAAACATGTATTTAATATTTATACACTAAACATGTATTTAATATTCATACACTAAACATGTATTTAATATTAATACACTGAACATGTATTTAATATTAATACACTAAACATGTATTTAATATTAATACACTAAACATGTATTTAATATTTATACACTAAACATGTATTTAATATTAATACAAAACATGTATTTAATTTTAATGAAATAAATATATATTTAATATTAATACACTAAACATGTATTTAATATTCATAAACTAAACATGTATTTAACATTCATACACTAAACACGTATTTAATATTCATACACTAAACATGTAGTTATTATTTATACACTAAACATGTATTTAATATTAATACACTAAACCTGTAGTTATTATTCATACACTAAACATGTATTTAATATTAATACACTAAATATTTATTTATTATTTATACACTAAACATGTATTTAATATTCATACACTAAACATGTATTTAATATTAATACACTGAACATGTATTTAATAATCATATACCAAACATATATGTAATTATATACTAATCATATATTTAATATTCATACAGTAAACATGTATTTATTATCCTCTAAATAAGGCACACTTTGAAATAATGAATTTCTTTATGTGTGCAGTTGCGGCAGAAGTCCAGAGGAGGGCGCACGTTCCCTCTTAATAAGTCCGGTCCTCTCTGTCTCTCTCTCTCTCTTTTTCCTTTTTTTTTGTTTCTTTTATTTTTTTTTACATACGTTTGGTTTCTCATACACTTATATTTATACACTAAACATGTATTTAATATTAATACACTAAACATGTATTTAATATTAATACAAAAACATGTATTTAATTGTAATAAACTAAACATATATTTAATATTAATACACTAAACATGTATTTAATATTCATACACTAAACATGTATTAAATATTTATACACTAAACATGTATTTAATATTAATACACTAAACATGTATTTAATATTAATACAAAAACATGTATTTAATTTTAATAAACTAAACATATATTTAATATTAATACACTAAACATGTATTTAACATTTATACATTAAACATGTATTTAATATTAATACACTAAACATGTATTTAATATTTATACACTAAACATGTATTTAATATTAATACAAAAACATGTATTTAATTTTAATAAACTAAACATATATTTAATATTTATACACTAAACATGTTTTTAATATTAATACACTAAACATGTATTTAATATTAATACACTAAACATGTATTTAATAATTATACACTAAAATGGAATTTAATAATACACTAAACATGTATTTAATATTTATATACTAAACATGTATTTAATATTAATACAAAAAACATGTATATAATTTTAATAAACTAAATATAAATTTAATATTAATACACTAAACATGTGTTTAATATTAATAAACTAAACACGTATTTAATATTTATAAACTAAACATGTATTTAATATTTATACACTAAACATGTATTTAATATTAATACAAAAACATGTATATAATTTTAATAAACTAAATATAAATTTAATATTAATACACTAAACTAGTATTTAATATTCATAAACTAAACAATATTTATACACTAAACATGTATTTAATATTCATACACTAAACATGTAGTTATTATTCATACACTAAACATGTATTTAATATTAATACACTGTTGTGATCTGCTGCTCAGATCTTCACGTGTTTGTTTTTTCATTCTCTGTCTGACCCGTTTATTTCCTGTTTTTATCCATCACTATGGTTACACATCAGTCCACCTGCTAGTCTCGCCCCGCACACCTGCTAATAATTATCACCCTCCTATTTAAGCTCACCTTTTCTGTTCACTCATTCTCGGATCCTAATTTGCCCACGCGCATCAGTGACGACTCTCATCATTCGTATGTATTTTCTCGCTAGCTCTCACGCCAAGCCACTTTATTGTCTAGCTTTCATGCTAAATGTTTTGTTTACTCTTTTGTGTCCTCGTACCAAGTTCTAGTTTTCCTTGTTTTATCCTAGCTTTCACGCTAGCGTCTTTTGTTTACTTTTTCTCTTTACACCAGTATTTTTGTTCATAGACTTTTGTTATTAAATACCCTTTATCTTACCTATGCTGTGTTCTGCTTCGACGCATCCACGGGAAAACCACACCGGCATTACAATGCCGAAGAAGAGTCATCACACTAAACCTATATTTAATATTTATACACTAAACATGTAGTTATTATTCATACACTAAACATGTATTTAATATTAATACACTAAACATGTATTTAATATTTATACACTAAACATGTATTTAATATTAATACAAAAACATATATTTAATTTTAATAAACTAAACATATATTTAATATTTATACACTAAACATATATTTAACATTTATACACTAAACATGAATTTAATATTAATACACTAAACATGTATTTGAGATTTGTACACTTAAGATGTATTTAATATTAACACAAAAACATGTATTTAATTTTAATAAACTAAACATATATTTAATATTATTACACTAAACATGTATTTAATATTTATACACTAAACATGTATTTAATATTAATATACTAAACATATATTTAATATTTATAAACTAAACATGTATTTAATATTTATACACTAAACATGTATTTAATATTAATACAAAAACACGTATTTAATTTTAATAAACTAAATATAAATTTAATATTAATACACTAAACATGTATTTAATATTCATAAACTAAACAATATTCTTACACTAAACATGTATTTAATATTCATACACTAAACATGTATTTAATATTTATACACTAAACATGTATTTAATATTAATACACTAAATATGTATTTATTATATATCCACTAAACATGTATTTAATATTCATAAACTAAACATGTATTTAATATTAATACACTAAACGTGTATTTAATATTCATACACTAAACATGTATTTAATATTAATATAAAAACATGTATTTAAGTTTAATAAACTAAACATATATTTAATATTAATACACTAAACATGTATTTAATATTTATACACAAACATGTATTTAATATTCATACACTAAACATGTATTTAATATTCATACACTAAACATGTATTTAATATTCATACACTAAACATGTATTTAATATTTATACACTAAACATGTATTTAATATTAATACAAAAACATGTATTTAATTTAATACACTAAAAATATATTTAATATTAATACACTAAACATGTATTTAACATTTATACACTAAACATGTTTTTAATATTAATACACTAAACATGTATTTAATATTAATACAAAAACATGTATTTAATTTTAATAAACCAAACATTTAATATGAATACACTAAACATGTATTTAATATTCATACACTAAACATGTAGTTATTATTTATACACTAAACATGTATTTTATATTAATACACTAAACATGTATTTAATATTAATACACTGAACATGTATTTAATAATCATATACCAAACATATATGTAATTATATACTAATCATATATTTAATATTCATACAGTAAACATGTATTTATTATCCTCTAAATAAGGCACACTTGGAAATAATGAATTTCTTTATGTGGGCAGTTGCGGCAGAAGTCCACAGGAGGGCGCACGTTCCCTCTTAATATGCCCGGTCCTCTCCTTCTCTCTCTCTCTCTTTTTCCTTTTTTTTTGTTTATTTTATTTTTTTTTACATAAGTTTGGTTTCTCATACACTTATATTTATACACTAAACATGTATTTAATATTAATAAACCAAACATGTATTTAATATTTATACACTAAACATGTATTTAATATTAATACAAAAACATGTATTTAAGTTTAATAAACTAAACATATATTTAATATTAATACACTAAACATGTATTTAATATTCATACACAAACATGTATTTAATATTCATACACTAAACATGTATTTAATATTCATACACTAAACATGTATTTAATATTCATACACTAAACATGTATTTAATATTTATACACTAAACATGTATTTAATATTAATACAAAAAACATGTATAAAATTTTAATAAACTAAATATAAATTTAATATTAATACACTAAACATGTGTTTAATATTAATACACTAAACACGTATTTAATATTTATAAACTAAACATGTATTTAATATTTATACACTAAACATGTATTTAATATTAATACAAAAACATGTATTTAATTTTAATAAACTAAATATAAATTTAATATTAATACACTAAACATGTATTTAATATTCATAAACTAAACAATATTTATACACTAAACATGTATTTAATATTCATACACTAAACATGTAGTTATTATTCATACACTAAACATGTATTTAATATTAATACACTAAACCTATATTTAATATTTATACACTAAACATGTAGTTATTATTCATACACTAAACATGTATTTAATGTTAATACACTAAACATGTATTTAATATTTACAAACTAAACATGTATTTAATATTTATACACTAAACATGTATTTAATATTAATACAAAAACATGTATTTAATTTTAATAAACTAAATATAAATTTAATATTAATACACTAAAAATGTATTTAATATTCATAAATTAAACAATATTTATACACTAAACATGTATTTAATATTCATACACTAAACCTGTATTTAATATTAATACACGAAACCTGTATTTAATATTTATACACTAAACATGTATTTAATATTAATACACTAAACATGTATTTAATATTTATACACTAAACATGTATTTAATATTAATACACTAAATATGTATTTATTATATAGCCACTAAACATGTATTTAATATTCATAAACTAAATATGTATTTAACATTCATACACTAAACATGTATTTAATATTCATACACTAAACATGTATTTAATATTAATACACTGAACATGTATTTAATATTAATACACTAAACATGTATTTAATATTCATACACTAAACATGTATTTAATGTTCATACATTAAATATGTATTTAATACTTATACACTAAACATGTATTTAATATTCATACACGAAACTTGTATTCAATATTTATAAACTACATATGTATTTAATATTCATACATTAAACATGTATTTAATATTCATACACTAAACAAGTATTTAATATTTATACACTAAACATGTATTTAATATTCATACACTAAACATGTATTTAATATTCATACACAAAACATGTATTTAATATCAATACACTGATTATGTATTTAATAATCATATACTAAACGTATTTGTAATTATACACTAATCATATATTTAATTTTCATACAGCAAACATGTATTTAATATGTATACACTAAACATGTATTTAATATTCATACACTAAACATGTATTTAATATTAATACACTGAACATGTATTTAATATTAATACACTAAACATGTATTTAATATTTATACACTAAACATGTATTTAATATTAATACACTAAACATGTATTTAATATTAATACACTAAACATGTATTTAATATTTATACACTAAACATGTATTTAATATTAATACAAAACATGTATTTAATTTTAATGAAATAAATATATATTTAATATTAATACACTAAACATGTATTTAATATTCATAAACTAAACATGTATTTAACATTCATACACTAAACACGTATTTAATATTCATACACTAAACATGTAGTTATTATTTATACACTAAACATGTATTTAATATTAATACACTAAACCTGTAGTTATTATTCATACACTAAACATGTATTTAATATTAATACACTAAATATTTATTTATTATTTATACACTAAACATGTATTTAATATTCATACACTAAACATGTATTTAATATTAATACACTGAACATGTATTTAATAATCATATACCAAACATATATGTAATTATATACTAAACATATATTTAATATTCATACAGTAAACATGTATTTATTATCCTCTAAATAAGGCACACTTGGAAATAATGAATTTCTTTATGTGTGCAGTTGCGGCAGAAGTCCACAGGAGGGCGCACGTTCCCTCTTAATAAGTCCGGTCCTCTCTGTCTCTCTCTCTCTCTTTTTCCTTTTTTTTTGTTTCTTTTATTTTTTTTTACATACGTTTGGTTTCTCATACACTTATATTTATACACTAAACATGTATTTAATATTAATACACTAAACATGTATTTAATATTAATACAAAAACATGTATTTAATTGTAATAAACTAAACATATATTTAATATTAATACACTAAACATGTATTTAATATTCATACACTAAACATGTATTAAATATTTATACACTAAACATGTATTTAATATTAATACACTAAACATGTATTTAATATTAATACAAAAACATGTATTTAATTTTAATAAACTAAACATATATTTAATATTAATACACTAAACATGTATTTAACATTTATACATTAAACATGTATTTAATATTAATACACTAAACATGTATTTAATATTTATACACTAAACATGTATTTAATATTAATACAAAAACATGTATTTAATTTTAATAAACTAAACATATATTTAATATTTATACACTAAACATGTTTTTAATATTACTACACTAAACATGTATTTAATATTAATACACTCAACATGTATTTAATAATTATACACTAAAATGGAATTTAATAATACACTAAACATGTATTTAATATTTATATACTAAACATGTATTTAATATTAATACAAAAAACATGTATATAATTTTAATAAACTAAATATAAATTTAATATTAATACACTAAACATGTGTTTAATATTAATACACTAAACACGTATTTAATATTTATAAACTAAACATGTATTTAATATTTATACACTAAACATGTATTTAATATTAATACAAAAACATGTATATAATTTTAATAAACTAAATATAAATTTAATATTAATACACTAAACATGTATTTAATATTCATAAACTAAACAATATTTATACACTAAACATGTATTTAATATTCATACACTAAACATGTAGTTATTATTCATACACTAAACATGTATTTAATATTAATACACTAAACCTATATTTAATATTTATACACTAAACATGTAGTTATTATTCATACACTAAACATGTATTTAATGTTAATACACTAAACATGTATTTAATATTTATAAACTAAACATGTATTTAATATTTATACACTAAACATGTATTTAATATTAATACAAAAACATGTATTTAATTTTAATAAACTAAATATAAATTTAATATTAATACACTAAACATGTATTTAATATTCATAAACTAAACAATATTTATACACTAAACATGTATTTAATATTCATACACTAAACATGTATTAATATTAATACACGAAACCTGTATTTAATATTTATACACTAAACATGTATTTAATATTAATACACTAAACATGTATTTAATTTTAATAAACCAAACATTTAATATGAATACACTAAACATGTATTTAATATTCATACACTAAACATGTAGTTATTATTTATACACTAAACATGTATTTAATATTTATACACTAAACATGTATTTAATATTCATACACTAAACATGTATTTAATGTTCATACATTAAATATGTATTTAATATTTATACACTAAACATGTATTTAATATTCATACACGAAACTTGTATTTAATATTTATACACTACACATGTATTTAATATTCATACATTAAACATGTATTTAATATTCATACACTAAACATGTATTTAATATTTATACACTAAACATGTATTTAATATTCATACGCTAAACATGTATTTAATATTCATACACTAAACATGTATTTAATATTAATACACTGATTATGTATTTAATAATCATATACTAAACGTATTTGTAATTATACATTAATCATATATTTAATTTTCATACAGCAAACATGTATTTAATATGTATACACTAAACATGTATTTAATATTCATACACTAAACATGTATTTAATATTAATACACTGAACATGTATTTAATATTAATACACTAAACATGTATTTAATATTTATACACTAAACATGTATTTAATATTCATACACTAAACATGTATTTAATATTAATACACTGAACATGTATTTAATATTAATACACTAAACATGTATTTAATATTAATACACTAAACATGTATTTAATATTTATACACTAAACATGTATTTAATATTAATACAAAACATGTATTTAATTTTAATGAAATAAATATATATTTAATATTAATACACTAAACATGTATTTAATATTCATAAACTAAACATGTATTTAACATTCATACACTAAACACGTATTTAATATTCATACACTAAACATGTAGTTATTATTTATACACTAAACATGTATTTAATATTAATACACTAAACCTGTAGTTATTATTCATACACTAAACATGTATTTAATATTAATACACTAAATATTTATTTATTATTTATACACTAAACATGTATTTAATATTCATACACTAAACATGTATTTAATATTAATACACTGAACATGTATTTAATAATCATATACCAAACATATATGTAATTATATACTAATCATATATTTAATATTCATACAGTAAACATGTATTTATTATCCTCTAAATAAGGCACACTTTGAAATAATGAATTTCTTTATGTGTGCAGTTGCGGCAGAAGTCCAGAGGAGGGCGCACGTTCCCTCTTAATAAGTCCGGTCCTCTCTGTCTCTCTCTCTCTCTTTTTCCTTTTTTTTTGTTTCTTTTATTTTTTTTTACATACGTTTGGTTTCTCATACACTTATATTTATACACTAAACATGTATTTAATATTAATACACTAAACATGTATTTAATATTAATACAAAAACATGTATTTAATTGTAATAAACTAAACATATATTTAATATTAATACACTAAACATGTATTTAATATTCATACACTAAACATGTATTAAATATTTATACACTAAACATGTATTTAATATTAATACACTAAACATGTATTTAATATTAATACAAAAACATGTATTTAATTTTAATAAACTAAACATATATTTAATATTAATACACTAAACATGTATTTAACATTTATACATTAAACATGTATTTAATATTAATACACTAAACATGTATTTAATATTTATACACTAAACATGTATTTAATATTAATACAAAAACATGTATTTAATTTTAATAAACTAAACATATATTTAATATTTATACACTAAACATGTTTTTAATATTAATACACTAAACATGTATTTAATATTAATACACTAAACATGTATTTAATAATTATACACTAAAATGGAATTTAATAATACACTAAACATGTATTTAATATTTATATACTAAACATGTATTTAATATTAATACAAAAAACATGTATATAATTTTAATAAACTAAATATAAATTTAATATTAATACACTAAACATGTGTTTAATATTAATAAACTAAACACGTATTTAATATTTATAAACTAAACATGTATTTAATATTTATACACTAAACATGTATTTAATATTAATACAAAAACATGTATATAATTTTAATAAACTAAATATAAATTTAATATTAATACACTAAACTAGTATTTAATATTCATAAACTAAACAATATTTATACACTAAACATGTATTTAATATTCATACACTAAACATGTAGTTATTATTCATACACTAAACATGTATTTAATATTAATACACTGTTGTGATCTGCTGCTCAGATCTTCACGTGTTTGTTTTTTCATTCTCTGTCTGACCCGTTTATTTCCTGTTTTTATCCATCACTATGGTTACACATCAGTCCACCTGCTAGTCTCGCCCCGCACACCTGCTAATAATTATCACCCTCCTATTTAAGCTCACCTTTTCTGTTCACTCATTCTCGGATCCTAATTTGCCCACGCGCATCAGTGACGACTCTCATCATTCGTATGTATTTTCTCGCTAGCTCTCACGCCAAGCCACTTTATTGTCTAGCTTTCATGCTAAATGTTTTGTTTACTCTTTTGTGTCCTCGTACCAAGTTCTAGTTTTCCTTGTTTTATCCTAGCTTTCACGCTAGCGTCTTTTGTTTACTTTTTCTCTTTACACCAGTATTTTTGTTCATAGACTTTTGTTATTAAATACCCTTTATCTTACCTATGCTGTGTTCTGCTTCGACGCATCCACGGGAAAACCACACCGGCATTACAATGCCGAAGAAGAGTCATCACAGTAGGATCCGAGCATTAAAAAGTTTTTCCGCGTCTGGCAACCACGAGGAGACCTTCGACGAAGGCACATGGAGGGTATTCCGAGCGATGGAGGCTGAAACTCTCCGATGCAATCCAGACGAAAGCATGATGTGGGACCTGGAGGGAAGACTGGTTCCGATCGATGCTTCCGGGAGCGGTGAGTTTCCCTCCCGCAGCGCTCGCGCTCGTCCGCGTAGGCGGAAGCCGCGAAGTATGGCTTCGTCGGGCGACAGAGACTTGCCCACTCCATGTCTCCCTCCTCACGAACACAGCAACCTACAGTCAGCACACAAGACCCCTACACCATTGTTTGGGGACCCAATAACACACTTTGCTAACAGTTTTACCGACTGGGCAAATTCCCAACTTGTGTCCCGCGCTGATGACGTCATTTCGTCGACGCCCCCCGGTAACGCAAGCCCGTCCTCCGATGATGACGTCATCAACAAGGAATTTTTGGGGGAAGATTCGTTTTCTCAGCCATTTTCAAATGACAATAACATTAATAATAATATACAAAAGTATCAGGATATTTTTTCTTATTATTCTAGTCAACCTCAGTCACCTAGTTTTTCTTCTAACCCACCGTTTAAACCTCATTCTCTGCCCAAATCCAAGGTTTTTTCTCCCTTTTCAAAGGGACACTCTGGACAATATAGAGGGGAGGGGTCTGCCCGCCTCCAAACCTCCCACCACCCTCCCTTATGGTCAGTCCCTGACCACAGGGAACGGGTCTGGGATTCCCGTCTGGAGGGGGGGGCTATGGCCTATAGCTGTGTTGCGGAGGTAGGGCAGACGCTACCTCTTCTTAAAACTGCTAAACAAAAACCTCCATGTAGGCCACCTTTACCTGTTTTTCGGCCCGCTAGACGCTTAGCTCCTCCTAGTAGACCTCCTCCACCTGTGTTTCCCCCGGCCAAGTCTCAAGGGCCAAGTAGACCACCACCGGTGTTTACCCCTGTTATACCACTACGGCCTCCTAGACCTCCACCGGTGTTCTCCCCGGTCAAGTCACGCCCTCTTAGACCTCCTCCACCTGTGTTCCGTCTGTGCCCTAGTTCTAGTTTTAGTCACAGTCTCTCTCAGAGTTCGAGTCCCAGCCTTCTTCGTAGCCCATGCTCTAGTCCTACTCGTAGACCGACTTGTAGACTGAGTCGTAGTCCAAGTCCTGGTCCGAGTTTCCGTTCTGATTCTAGTTGTAGTCCTAGTCTTTCTCGTAGTCCTAGTTCCACTCGTAGACTGATCCGTAGTCCGAGTCCGGTCCCGAGTCTTGTTTCTTGCCTTTGTAATATTAGTACTGATTCCCCTCGTGGTCTTAGTCCGAACCCTAGTCCTTACCCAAGTTCTTGTCCGAGCCCCAGTGTTACTGTAAGTCCTAGTCTTTGTCCTAGTCCTTGCCCGAGCACCAGTTTGATTGTTAGTCCCAGTCCTTGCCCAGGCCCTAGTTTGACCGTTTGTCCTAGTTCTTGCCCAAGCCCTGGTATGACTGTAAGTCCTGGTCGTTGCCCAAGCCCTTCTCAAAGCACTAGTGTGATTGTAAGTCCTGGTCCTCTCTCAAGTCCTTGCCCGAGTCCTAGTGTTTGTCTTATCACTCATCATAGTCCTAGTCCTGCTCACAGCCAGTCCCCTAGTTCTCCTCGGCAGACCCCTGTGCCTGCTCCTCGGCTGAAGCCGACTCCTGCTCCTCGGCTGAAGCCGACTCCTGCTCCTCGGCTGAAGCCGACTCCTGCTCCTCGGCTGAAGCCGACTCCTGCTCCTCGGCTGAAGCCGACTCCTGCTCCTCGGCTGAAGCCGACTCCTGCTCCTCGGCTGAAGCCGACACCTGCTCCTCGGCTGAAGCCGACACCTGCTCCTCGGCTGAAGCCGACACCTGCTCCCAGTCTGGTTCTCACACCAGCACATGACTCTGACCTGGTTTTCACGCCAGCACATGACTCTGACCTGGTTTTCACGCCAGAATTAGACTCTGACCTGGTTTTCACGCCAGAATTAGACTCTGACCTGGTTTTCACGCCAGAATTAGACTCTGACCTGGTTTTCACGCCAGAATTAGACTCTGACCTGGTTTTCACGCCAGAATTAGACTCTGACCTGGTTTTCACGCCAGAATTAGACTCTGACCTGGTTTTCACGCCAGAATTAGACTCTGACCTGGTTTTCACGCCAGAATTAGACTCTGACCTGGTTTTCACGCCAGAATTAGACTCTGACCTGGTTTTCACGCCAGAATTAGACTCTCGCCTGGTTTTCACGCCAGAATTAGACTCTGACCTGGTTTTCACGCCAGAATTAGACTCTGACCTGGTTTTCACGCCAGAATTAGACTCTGACCTGGTTTTCACGCCAGAATTAGACTCTGACCTGGTTTTCACGCCAGAATTAGACTCTGACCTGGTTTTCACGCCAGAATTAGACTCTGACCTGGTTTTCACGCCAGAATTAGACTCTGACCTGGTTTTCACGCCAGAATTAGACTCTCGCCTGGTTTTCACACCAGAAAATGTTTCTAGCCTTGTTCTCACGCCAGTTTCAGACTCTAAACTGGTTCTTACACCAGCGCCGACGGGGCTGGAGCCCACACCAGCGCCGACGGGGCTGGAGCCCACACCAGCGCCGACGACGGGGCTGGAGCCCACACCAGCGCCGACGACGGGGCTGGAGCCCACACCAGCGCCGCCGACGGGGCTGGAGCCCACACCAGCGCCGCCGACGACGGGGCTGGAGCCCACACCAGCACCTCCGACGACTCCTGCGGCTCCCAGGCCGCCTCCGACGACTCCTGCGGCTCCCAGGCCGCCTCCGACGACTCCTGCGGCTCCCAGGCCGCCTCCGACGACTCCTGCGGCTCCCAGGCCGCCTCCGACGACTCCTGCGGCTCCCAGGCCGCCTCCGACGCCTTCTTCGGCTGCAGCACCCGCATCATCCTCGCCAGCTGCACTTGGGCCTGCTTTGGCTGCAGTCCCCGCACCCTCGTCTGCTGCTTCCAAGCCTGCCGGGATTTCGGTGCTGAGGCGTCGTCGACCACAGGCGTGGCCTCTGCGAGGTCATCCTCCTCGCCAGATACTCCCTCCTCCATGTCGGCCACGGATGTGGCCGTGCCCGGGTCGTCCGCCTCGCCGGGCACCTCATCCTGCGAGGCGGCCACTAATGTGGCCTTTTCGAGGTCGCCCGCCAAAACTTTTTCGGCAGCAGCGTTCCACCCGCCGCCGCCACATGATGTGTCCTCGGTGGATTCGGGGACATGCGATCTGGCGACCCTCCACCGTGGACTCCCTCCGCCCTCCCTTCGTTTGTGAACTTTCTGGTTTTGGGGAGGGGGTTCAAGTTTTTGTTTGTTTTTTAAGACATCTGGTATCTGTCTTTTGTTGGGGGGGAATACTGTTGCGATCTGCTGCTCAGATCTTCACGTGTTTGTTTTTTCATTCTCTGTCTGACCCGTTTATTTCCTGTTTTTATCCATCACTATGGTTACACATCAGTCCACCTGCTAGTCTCGCCCCGCACACCTGCTAATAATTATCACCCTCCTATTTAAGCTCACCTTTTCTGTTCACTCATTCTCGGATCCTAATTTGCCCACGCGCATCAGTGACGACTCTCATCATTCGTATGTATTTTCTCGCTAGCTCTCACGCCAAGCCACTTTATTGTCTAGCTTTCATGCTAAATGTTTTGTTTACTCTTTTGTGTCCTCGTACCAAGTTCTAGTTTTCCTTGTTTTATCCTAGCTTTCACGCTAGCGTCTTTTGTTTACTTTTTCTCTTTACACCAGTATTTTTGTTCATAGACTTTTGTTATTAAATACCCTTTATCTTACCTATGCTGTGTTCTGCTTCGACGCATCCACGGGAAAACCACACCGGCATTACAATGCCGAAGAAGAGTCATCACACTAAACCTATATTTAATATTTATACACTAAACATGTAGTTATTATTCATACACTAAACATGTATTTAATGTTAATACACTAAACATGTATTTAATATTTATAAACTAAACATGTATTTAATATTTATACACTAAACATGTATTTAATATTAATACAAAAACATGTATTTAATTTTAATAAACTAAATATAAATTTTATATTAATACACTAAACATGTATTTAATATTCATAAACTAAACAATATTTATACACTAAACATGTATTTAATATTCATACACTAAACATGTATTTAATATTAATACACGAAACCTGTATTTAATATTTATACACTAAACATGTATTTAATATTAATACACTAAACATGTATTTAATATTTATACACTAAACATGTATTTAATATTAATACACTAAATATGTATTTATTATATAGCCACTAAACATGTATTTAATATTCATAAACTAAATATGTATTTAATATTCATACACTAAACATGTATTTAATATTCATACACTAAACATGTATTTAATATTAATACACTGAACATGTATTTAATATTAATACACTAAACATGTATTTAATATTTATACACTAAACATGTATTTAATATTAATACACTAAATATGTATTTATTATATAGCCACTAAACATGTATTTAATATTCATAAACTAAATATGTATTTAATATTCATACACTAAACATGTATTTAATATTAATACACTAAACATGTATTTAATATTAATACACTAAACATGTATTTAATATTTATACACTAAACATGTATTTAATAATTATACACTAAAATGGAATTTAATAATAGACTAAACATGTATTTAATATTTTCACACTAAACTTGTATTTAATATTCATACACTAAACATGTATTTAATATTCATACACTAAACATGTAGTTATTATTCATACACTAAACATGTATTTAATATTAATACACTAAACATGTATTTAATATTTATACACTAAACATGTAGTTATTATTCATACACTAAACATGTATTTAATATTTATACACTAAACATGTATTTAATATTAATACAAAAACATGTATTTAATTTTAATAAACTAAATATAAATTTAATATTAATACACTAAATATGTATTAATTATATATCCACTAAACATGTATTTAATATTCATAAACTAAACAATATTCATACACTAAACATGTATTTAATATTCATACACTAAACATGCAGTTATTATTCATACACTAAACATGTATTTAATATTAATACACTAAACCTGTATTTAATATTTATACACTAAACATGTATTTAATATTAATACACTAAACATGTATTTAATATTCATACACTAAACATTTAGTTATTATTTATACACTAAACATGTATTTAATATTAATACACTAAACATGTATTTAATATTAATACACTAAACATGTATTTAATATTAATACACTAAACATGTATTTAATATTTATACACTAATCATGTATTTAATATTAATACTCTAATCATGTATTTAATATTTATACACTAAATATGTATTTAATATTTATACACTTAACATGTATTTAATATTTACACACGAAACATGTATTTAATATTTATACACTAAACATGTATTTAATGTTCATACATTAAACATGTATTTAATATTCATACACTAAACATGTATTTAATATTCATACATTAAACATGTATTTAATATTTATACACTAAATATGTATTTAATATTCATACACGAAACGTGTATTTAATATTTATACACTGAACATGTATTTAATATTCATACATTAAACATGTATTTAATATTCATACACTAAACATGTATTTAATATTTATACACTAAACATGTATTTAATATTCATACACTAAACATGTATTTAATATTCATACACTAAACATGTATTTAATATTAATACACTGATTATGTATTTAATAATCATATACTAAACGTATATGTAATTATACACTAATCATATATTTAATTTTCATACATTAAACATGTGTTTAATATTTATACACTAAACATGTATTTAATATTCATACACCAAACATGTATTTAATATTAATACACTGAACATGTATTTAATATTTGTACACTAAACATGTAGTTATTATTTATACACTAAACATGTATTTAATATTCATACACTAAACATGTATTTAATATTAATACACTAAATATGTATTTAATATTTATACACTAAACATGTAGTTATTATTCATACACTAAACATGCATTTAATATTAATACACTAAACATGTAGTTATTATTCATACACTAAACATGTATTTAATATTAATACACTAAACATGTATTTAATATTTATACACTAAACATGTATTTAATATTAATACAAAAACATGTATTTAATTTTAATAAACTAAATATATATTTAATATTAATACACTAAACATGTATTTAATATTAATACACTAAACATGTATTTAATAATTATACACTAAAATGGAATTTAATAATAGACTAAACATGTATTTAATATTTTCACACTAAACTTGTATTTAATATTCATACACTAAGCATGTATTTAATATTCATACACTAAACATGTATTTAATATTCATACACTAAACATGTATTTAATATTCATACACTAAACATGTATTTAATATTAATACACTGAACATGTATTTCATAATCATATACCAAACATATATGTAATTGTATACTAATCATATATTTAATATTCATACAGTAAACATGTATTTATTATCCTCTAAATAAGGCACACTTGGAAATTATGAATTTCTTTATGTGTGCAGTTGCGGCAGAAGTCCACAGGAGGGCGCACGTTCCCTCTTAATATGCCCGGTCCTCTCCGTCTCTCTCTCTCTCTTTTTTTTTTTTTTTTTTGTTTCTTTTTTGTTTCTAATATTTATTCATTATTTATCCACTAAACCTGTACTTAATATTTATACACTAACTATGTATTTAATATTAATACAAAAACCTGTATTTAATATTAATACACTAAACATGTATTTAATATTAATACACTAAACATGTATTTAATATTAATACACTAAACATGTATTTAATATTAATACACTAAACATGTATTTAATATTCATACATTAAACATGTAATTAATATTCATACACTTAACATGTATTTAATATTTATACACGAAACATGTATTTAATATTCATACACTAAACATGTATTTAATATTCATACATTAAACATGTATTTAATATTCATACACTAAACATGTATTTAATATGTATACAGTAAACATGTATTGAATATTTATACAATAAACATGTATTTAATATTCATACACTAAACATGTATTTAATATTCATACACTAAACATGTATTCAATATTAATACAAAAACATGTATTTAATTTTAATAAACTAAACATATATTTAATATTTATACACTAAACATATATTTAACATTTATACACTAAACATGAATTTAATATTAATACACTAAACATGTATTTGAGATTTATACACTTAACATGTATTTAATATTAATACAAAAACATGTATTTAATTTTAATAAACTAAACATATATTTAATATTATTACACTAAACATGTATTTAATATTTATACACTAAACATGTATTTAATATTCATACACTAAACATTTAGTTATTATATATACACTAAACATGTATTTAATATTAATACACTAAACATGTATTTAATATTAATACACTGAACATGTATTTAATATTAATACACTAAACATGTATTTAATATTTATACACTAATCATGTATTTAATATTAATACTCTAATCATGTATTTAATATTTATACACTAAATATGTATTTAATATTCATACACTTAACATGTATTTAATATTTATACACGAAACATGTATTTAATATTTATACACTAAACATGTATTTAATATTCGTACATTAAACATGTATTTAATATTCATACACTAAACATGTATTTAATATTCATACATTAAACATGTATTTAATATCTATACACTAAACATGTATTTAATATTCATACACGAAACATGTATTTAATGTTTATACACTAAACATTTATTTAATATTCATACACTTAACATGTATTTAATATTTATACATGAAACATGTATTTAATATTTATACACTAAACATGTATTTAATATTCATACACTAAACATGTATTTAATATTAATACACTAAACATGTATTTAATATTAATACACTAAACATGTATTTAATATTTATACACTAATCATGTATTTAATATTAATACTCTAATCATGTATTTAATATTTTTACACTAAATATGTATTTAATATTCATACACTTAACATGTATTTAATATTTATACACGAAACATGTATTTAATATTTATACACTAAACATGTATTTAATATTCATACATTAAACATGTATTTAATATTCATACACTAAACATGTATTTAATATTCATACATTAAACATGTATTTAATATTTATACACTAAACATGTATTTAATATTCATACACGAAACATGTATTTAATATTTATACACTAAACATGTATTTAATATTCATACAGTAAACATTCAGTTATTATTTATACACTAAACATGTATTTAATATTAATACAATAAACATGTATTTAATATTAATACACTAAACATGTATTTAATATTAATAGACTAAACATGTATTTAATATTTATACACTAATCATCTATTTAATATTAATACTCTGATCATGTATTTAATATTTATACAATAAATATAGATTTAATATTTATACACTTAACATGTATTTAATATTTACACACGAAACATGTATTTAATATTTGTACACTAAACATGTATTTAATATTCATACATTAAACATGTATTTAGTATTCATATATTAAACATGTATTTAATATTTATACACTAAACATGTATTTAATATTCAACACGAAACTTGTATTTAATATTTATACACTACACATGTATTTAATATTCATACATTAAACATGTATTTAATATTCATACACTAAACATGTATTTAATATTTATACACTAAACATGTATTTAATATTCATACACTAAACATCTATTTAATATTCATACACTAAACATGTATTTAATATTAATACATTAAACATGTATTTAATATTCATACACTAAACATGTATTTAATATTTATACACTAAACATGTATTTAATATTCATACACTAAACATGTATTTAATATTAATACACTGATTATGTATTTAATAATCATATACTAAACGTATATGTAATTATACACTAATCATATATTTAATTTTCATACATTAAACATGTATTTAATATTTATACACTAAACATGTATTTAATATTCATACACTAAACATGTATTTAATATTAATACACTAAACATGTAGTTATTATTCATACACTAAACATGTATTTAATATTTATACACTAAACATGTAGTTATTATTTATACACTAAACATGTATTTAATATTCATACACTAAACATGTATTTAATATTAATACACTAAACATGTATTTAATATTTATACACTAAACATGTAGTTATTATTCATACACTAAACATGCATTTAATATTAATACACTAAACATGTAGTTATTATTCATACACTAAACATGTATTTAATATTAATACACTAAACATGTATTTAATATTTATACACTAAACATGTATTTAATATTAATACAAAACATGTATTTAATTTTAATAAACTAAATATATATTTAATATTAATACACTAAACATGTATTTAATATTAATACACTAAACATGTATTTAATAATTATACACTAAAATGGAATTTGATAATAGACTAAACATGTATTTAATATTTTCACACTAAACTTGTATTTAATATTCATACACTAAACATGTATTTAATATTAATACACTCAACATGTATTTAATATTTATACACTAAACATGTAGTTATTATTCATACATTAAACATGTATTTAATATTAATACACTCAACATGTATTTAATATTTATACACTAAACATGTAGTTATTATTCATACACTAAACATGTATTTAATATTAATACACTCAACATGTATTTAATATTTATACACTAAACATGTAGTTATTATTCATACATTAAACATGTATTTAATATTAATACACTAAACATGGATTTAATATTTATAAACTAAACATGTATTTAATATTTATACACTAAACATGTATTTAATATTAATACAAAAACATGTATTTAATTTTAATAAACTAAATATAAATTTAATATTAATACACTAAACATGTATTTAATATTCATAAACTAAACAATATTTATACACTAAACATGTATTTAATATTCATACACTAAACATGTAGTTATTATTCATACACTAAACATGTATTTAATATTAATAGACTAAACCTGTATTTAATATTTATACACTAAACATGTATTTAATATTAATACACTAAACATATATTTAATATTTATACACTAAACATGTATTTAATATTAATACACTCAATATGTATTTATTATATATCCACTAAACATGTATTTAATATTCATAAACTAAACATGTATTTAATATTCATACACTAAACATGTAGTTATTATTCATACACTAAACATGTATTCAATATTAATACACTAAACATGTATTTAATATTTATACACTAAACATGTAGTTATTATTCATACACTAAACATGTATTTAATATTTATAAACTAAACATGTATTTAATATTTAGACACTAAACATGTATTTAATATTAATACAAAAACCTGTATTTAATATTAATACACTAAACATGTATTTAATATTAATACACTAAACATGTATTTAATATTAATACACTAAACATGTATTTAATATTAATACACTAAACATGTATTTAATATTCATACATTAAACATGTATTTAATATTTATACACTTAACATGTATTTAATATTTATACACGAAACATGTATTTAATATTCATACACTAAACATGTATTTAATATTCATACATTAAACATGTATTTAATATTCATACACTAAACATGTATTTAATATGTATACAGTAAACATGTATTGAATATTTATACAATAAACATGTATTTAATATTCATACACTAAACATGTATTTAATATTCATAAACTAAACATGTATTCAATATTAATACAAAAACATGTATTTAATTTTCATAAACTAAACATATATTTAATATTTATACACTAAACATATATTTAACATTCATACACTAAACATGAATTTAATATTAATACACTAAACATGTATTTGAGATTTATACACTAAACATGTATTTAATATTCATACACTAAACATGTAGTTATTATTCATACACTAAACATGTATTTAATATTAATAGACTAAACCTGTATTTAATATTTATACACTAAACATGTATTTAATATTAATACACTAAACATATATTTAATATTTATACACTAAACATGTATTTAATATTAATACACTCAATATGTATTTATTATATATCCACTAAACATGTATTTAATATTCATAAACTAAACATGTATTTAATATTCATACACTAAACATGTAGTTATTATTCATACACTAAACATGTATTCAATATTAATACACTAAACATGTATTTAATATTTATACACTAAACATGTAGTTATTATTCATACACTAAACATGTATTTAATATTTATAAACTAAACATGTATTTAATATTTAGACACTAAACATGTATTTAATATTAATACAAAAACCTGTATTTAATATTTATACACTAAACATGTATTTAATATTCATACACTAAACATGTATTTAATATTTATACAGTAAACATGTATTGAATATTCATACACTAAACATGTATTTAATATTACACAAAACATGTATTTAATATTCATACACTAAACATGTATTTAACATTTATACACTAAACATGTTTTTAATATTAATACACTAAACATGTATTTAATATTAATACAAAAACATGTATTTAATTTTAATAAACTGAACATATATTTAATATTTATACATTAAACATGTATTTAACATTTATACACTAAACATGTATTTAATATTAATACACTAAAAGTGTATTTAATATTTATACACTAAACATGTATTTAATATTAATACAAAAACATGTATTTAATTTTAATAAACTAAAAATTTATTTAATATTAATACACTAAACATGTATTTAATATTTATACACTGAACATGTATTTAATATTCATACACTAAACATGTAGTTATTATTTATACACTAAATATGTATTTAATATTAATACAGTAAACATGTATTACATATTTATACACTAAACATGTATTTAATATTCATAAAATAAACATGTAGTTATTATTCTTACACTTAATATGTATTTAATATTAATACAAAAACATGTATTTAATTTTAATAAACTAAATATATATTTAATATTAATACACTAAACATGTATTTAATATTTATACACTAAACATGTATTTAATATTCATACACTAAACATGTAGTTATTATTTATACACTAAACATGTATTTAATATTAATACAGTAAACTTGTATTAAATATTAATACAAAAACATGTATTTAATTTTAATAAACTAAACATATATTTAATATTAATACACTAAACATGTATTTAACATTTATACACTAAACATGTTTTTAATATTAATACACTAAACATGTATTTAATATTAATACAAAAACATGTATTTAATTTTAATAAACTGAACATATATTTAATATTTATACATTAAACATGTATTTAACATTTATACAGTAAAAATGTATTTGATATTAATACACTAAACATGTATTTAATATTTATACACTAAACATGTATTTAATATTAATACAAAAACATGTATTTAATTTTTAATAAACTAAACATTTATTTAATATTAATACACTAAACATGTATTTAATATTTATACACTGAACATGGGTTTAATATTCATACACTAAACATGAAGTTATTATTTATACACTAAATATGTATTTAATATTAATACAGTAAACATGTATTAAATATTTATACACTAAACATGTATTTAATATTCATAAAATAAACATGTAGTTATTATTCTTACACTTAATATGTATTTAATATTAATACAAAAACATGTATTTAATTTTAATAAACTAAACATATATTTAATATTAATACACTAAACATGTATTTAATATTTATACACTAAACATGTATTTAATATTCATACACTAAACATGTAGTTATTATTTATACACTAAACATGTATTTAATATTAATACAGTAAACTTGTATTAAATATTAATACAAAAACATGTATTTAATTTTAATAAACTAAACATATATTTAATATTAATACACTAAACATGTATTTAACATTTATACACTAAACATGTTTTTAATATTAATACACTAAACATGTATTTAATATTAATACAAAAACATGTATTTAATTTTAATAAACTAGACATATATTTAATATTAAAACACTAAACATGTATTTAATATTTATACACTAAACATGTATTTAATATTCATACACTAAACATTTAGTTATTATTCATACACTAAACATGTATTTAATATTAATACAGTAAACATGTATTGAATATTTATGCACTAAACATGTATTTAATATTCATTCAATAAACATGTAGTCATTATTCTTACACTTAACATGTATTTAATATTAATACAAAAACATGTATTTAATTTTAATAAACTAACCATATATTTAATATTATTACACTAAACGTGTATTTAATATTTATACACTAAACATGTATTTAATATTCATACACGAAACATGTATTTAATGTTTATACACTAAACATTTATTTAATATTCATATATTCATACATTAAACATGTATTTAATATTCATACACGAAACATGTATTTAATATTTATACACTAAACATGTATTTAATATTCATACATTAAACATGTATTTAATATTCATACACTAAACATGTATTTAATATTCATACATTAAACATGTATTTAATATTTATACACTAAACATGTATTTAATATTCATACACAAAACATGTATTTAATGTTTATACACTAAACATTTATTTAATATTCATATATTCATACATTAAACATGTATTTAATATTCATACACTAAACATGTATTTAATATTTATACACTAAACATGTATTTAATATTCATACACTAAACATGTATTTAATATTCATACACTAAACATGTATTTAATAATCATATACTAAACGTATATGCAATCATATACTAATCATATATTTAATATTCATACAGTAACCATATATTTAATATTATTACACTAAACGTGTATTTAATATTTATACACTAAACATGTATTTAATATTATTACACTAAACATGTATTTAATATTTATACACTAAACATGTATTTAATATTCATACACTAAACATTCAGTTATTATTTATACACTAAACATGTATTTAATATTAATACAATAAACATGTATTTAATATTAATACACTAAACATGTATTTAATATTAATAGACTAAACATGTATTTAATATTTATACACTCATCATCTATTTAATATTAATACTCTGATCATGTATTTAATATTTATACAATAAATATAGATTTAATATTTATACACTTAACATGTATTTAATATTTACACACGAAACATGTATTCAATATTTGTACACTAAACATGTATTTAATATTCATACATTAAACATGTATTTAGTATTCATATATTAAACATGTATTTAATATTCATACACTAAACATGTATTTAATATTCATACACGAAACTTGTATTTAATATTTATACACTACACATGTATTTAATATTCATACATTAAACATGTATTTAATATTCATACACTAAACATGTATTTAATATTTATACACTAAACATGTATTTAATATTCATACACTAAACATCTATTTAATATTCATACACTAAACATGTATTTAATATTAATACACTGATTATGTATTTAATAATCATATACTAAACGTATATGTAATTATACACTAATCATATATTTAATTTTCATATAGTAAACATGTATTTAATATTCATACACGAAACATGTATTTAATATTAATACACTAAACATGTATTTAATATTTATACACTAAACATGTATTTAATATTCATACACTAAACATGTATTTAATATTAATACACTAAACATGTATTTAATATTTATACACTAAACATGTATTTAATATTAATACAAAACATGTATTTAATTTTAATAAACTAAATATATATTTAATATTAATACACTAAACTTGTATTTAATATTCATAAACTAAACGTGTATTTAATATTCATACACTAAACATGTATTTAATATTAATACAAAAACATGTATTTAAGTTTAATAAACTAAACATATATTTAATATTAATACACTAAACATGTATTTAATATTTATACACCAAACATGTATTTAATATTCATACACTAAACATTTATTTAATATTAATACACTGAACATGTATTTAATAATCATATACCAAACATATATGTAATTATATACTAATCATATATTTAATATTCATACAGTAAACATGTATTTATTATCCTCTTAATAAGGCACACTTGGAAATAATGAATTTCTTTATGTGTGCAGTTGCGGCAGAAGTCCACAGGAGGGCGCACGTTCCCTCTTAATAAGTCCGGTCCTCTCCGTCTCTCTCTCTCTCTTTTTCCTTTTTTTTTGTTTCTTTTATTTTTTTTTTAC
Organism: Nerophis ophidion; assembly: GCF_033978795.1. Classification (NCBI taxonomy): domain Eukaryota; kingdom Metazoa; phylum Chordata; class Actinopteri; order Syngnathiformes; family Syngnathidae; genus Nerophis; species Nerophis ophidion. Next base: position 2,242,742 of record NW_026906952.1, read on the forward strand.
ATACGTTTGGTTTCTCATACACTTATATTTATACACTAAACATATATTTAATATTAATACACTAAACATGTATTTAATATTTATACACTAAACATGTATTTAATATTTATACACTAAACATGTATTTAATATTAATACAAAAACATGTATTTAATTTTAATAAACTAAACATATATTTAATATTAATACACTAAACATGTATTTAATATTCATACACTAAACATGTATTTAATATTCATACACTAAACATGTATTTAATATTAATACACTAAACATGTATTTAATATTAATACAAAAACATGTATTTAATTTTAATAAACTAAACATATATTTAATATTCATACACTAAACATGTTTTTAATATTAATACACTAAACATGTATTTAATATTAATACACTAAACATGTATTTAATAATTATAAAAAAAATGGAATTTAATAATAGACTAAACATGTATTTAACATTCATACACTAAACATGTATTTAATATTCATACACTAAACATGTATTTAATATTAATACACTAAACATGTATTTAATATGTATACAGTAAACATGTATTGAATATTCATACACTAAACATGTATTTAATATTCATACACTAAACATGTATTTAATTTTCATACAATAAACATGTAGTTATTAGTCTTACACTTAATATGTATTTAATATTAATACAAAAACATGTATTTATGTTTAATAAACTAAACATATATTTAATATTTATACACTAAACATGTATTTAATATTAATACAAAAACATGTATTTAATTTTAATACACTAAATATATATTTAATATTAATACACTAAACATGTATTTAGCATTCATACACTAAACATGTATTCAACATTTTTACACTAAACATGTTTTTAATATTAATAGACTAAACATGTATTTAATATTAATACAAAAACATGTATTTAATTTTAATAAACTAAACATTTAATATTAATACACTAAACATGTATTTAATATTCATACACTAAACATGTAGTTATTATTCATACACTAAACATGTATTTAATATTTATACACTAAACATGTAGTTATTATTCATACACTAAACATGTATTTAATATTAATACACTAAACCTGTATTTAATATTTATACACTAAACATGTATTTAATATTAATACACTAAACATGTATTTAATATTTATACACTAAACATGTATTTAATATTAATACACTAAATATGTATTTAATATGTATACAGTAAACATGTATTTAATATTCATACACTAAACATGTATTTAATATTAATACACTAAACATGTATTTAATATTTATACACTAAACATGTATTTAATATTAATACAAAAACATGTATTTAATTTTAATAAACTAAACATATATTTAATATTCATACACTAAACATATATTTAACATTTATACACTAAACATGAATTTAATATTAATACACTAAACATGTATTTGAGATTTATACACTTAACATGTATTTAATATTAATACAAAAACATGTATTTAATTTTAATAAACTAAACACATATTTAATATTATTACACTAAACATGTATTTAATATTTATACACTAAACATGTATTTAATATTCATACACTAAACATTTAGTTATTATTTATACACTAAACATGTATTTAATATTAATACACTAAACATGTATTTAATATTAATACACTAAACATGTATTTAATATTTATACATTAATCATGTATTTAATATTAATACTCTAATCATGTATTTAATATTTATACACTAAATATGTATTTAATATTTATACACTTAACATGTATTTAATAATTATACACGAAACATGTATTTAATATTTATACACTAAACATGTATTTAATATTCATACATTAAACATTCATTTAATAATCATACACTAAACATGTATTTAATATTCATACACTAAAAATTTAGTTATTATTTATACACTAAACATGTATTTAATATTAATACACTAAACATGTATTTAATATTAATATACTAAACATGTATTTAATATTTATACATTAATCATGTATTTAATATTAATACTCTAATCATGTATTTAATATTTATACACAAAACATGTATTTAATATTTATACACTAAACATGTATTTAATATTCATACATTAAACATGTATTTAATATTCATAGACTAAACATGTATTTAATATTAATACACTGAACATGTATTTAATATTAATACACTGATTATGTATTTAATATTAATACACTGATTATGTATTTAATAATCATATACTAAACGTATATGTAATCATACACTAATCATATATTTAATTTTTATACAGTAAACATGTATTTAATATTTATTCACTAAACATGTATTTAATATTCATACACTAAACATGTATTTAATATTAATACACTGAACATGTATTTAATAATCATATACTAAACGTATATGTAATCATACACTAATCATATATTTAATTTTTATACAGTAAACATGTATTTAATATTTATTCACTAAACATGTATTTAATATTAATACACTAAACATGTATTTAATATTTATACACTAAACATGTATTTAATATTAATACAAAACATGTATTTAATTTTAATAAACTAAATATATATTTAATATTAATACACTAAACTTGTATTTAATATTCATAAACTAAACGTGTATTTAATATTCATACACTAAACATGTATTTAATATTAATACAAAAACATGTATTTAAGTTTAATAAACTAAACATATATTTAATATTAATACACTAAACATGTATTTAATATTCATACACCAAACATGTATTTAATATTCATACACTAAACATGTATTTAATATTTATACACTAAACATGTATTTAATATTCATACACTAAACATGTATTTAATATTAATACACTGAACATGTATTTAATAATCATATACCAAACATATATGTAATCATATACTAATCATATATTTAATATTCATACAGTAAACATGTATTTATTATCCTCTAAATAAGGCACACTTGGAAATAATGAATTTTTTTATGTGTGTAGTTGCGGCAAAACTCCACAGGAGGGCGCACGTTCCCTCTTAATAAGTCCGGTCCTCTCCGTCTCTCTCCGTCTCTCTCTCTCTGTCTCTCTTTTTCATTTTTTTTTGTTTCTTTTATTTTTTTTACATAAGTTTGGTTTCTCATACACTTATATTTATACACTAAACATGTATTTAATATTAATACACTAAACATGTATTTAATATTAATTCACTAAACATGTATTTAATATTAGTACAAAAACATGTATTTAATTTTAATAAACTAAACATATATTTAATATTAATACACTAAACATGTATTTAATATTAATACAAAAACATGTATTTAATTCTAATAAACTAAACATATATTTAATATTAATACACTAAACATGTATTAAATATTCATACACTAAACATTTATTTAATATTCATTCAATAAACATGTAGTTATTATTCTTACACTTAATATGTATTTAATATTAATACAAAAACATGTATTTAATTTTAATAAACTAATCATATATTTAATATTAATACACTAAACATGTATTTAATATTTTTACACTAAACGTTTATTTAATATTTATACACTAAAAGTGTATTTAATATTAATACACTAAACATGTATTTAATATTAATACACTAAACATGTATTTAATATTTATACACTAAACATGTATTTAATATTCATACACTAAACATGTATTTAATATTAATACACTAAACATGTATTTAATATTTATACACTAAACATGTATTTAATATTCATAAACTAAACATGTATTTAACATTTATACACTAAACATGTATTTAATATTCATACACTAAACATGTAGTTATTATTTATACACTAAACATGTATTTAATATTAATACACTAAACATGTATTTAATATTTATACAGTAAACATGTATTGAATATTCATACACTAAACATGTATTTAATATTACACAAAACATGTATTTAATATTCATACACTAAACATGTATTTAACATTTATACACTAAACATGTTTTTAATATTAATACACTAAACATGTATTTAATATTAATACAAAAACATGTATTTAATTTTAATAAACTGAACATATATTTAATATTTATACATTAAACATGTATTTAACATTTATACACTAAACATGTATTTAATATTAATACACTAAACATGTATTTAATATTTATACACTAAACATGTATTTAATATTAATACAAAAACATGTATTTAATTTTAATAAACTAAACATTTATTTAATATTAATACACTAAACATGTATTTAATATTTATACACTGAACATGTATTTAATATTCATACAATAAACATGTAGTTATTATTTATACACTAAATATGTATTTAATATTAATACAGTAAACATGTATTAAATATTTATACACTAAACATGTATTTAATATTCATAAAATAAACATGTAGTTATTATTCTTACACTTAATATGTATTTAATATTAATACAAAAACATGCATTTAATTTTAATAAACTAAACATATATTTAATATTAATACACTAAACATGTATTTAATATTTATACACTAAACATGTATTTAATATTCATACACTAAACATGTAGTTATTATTTATACACTAAACATGTATTTAATATTAATACAGTAAACTTGTATTAAATATTAATACAAAAACAGGTATTTAATTTTAATAAACTAAACATATATTTAATATTAATACACTAAACATGTATTTAACATTTATACACTAAACATGTTTTTAATATTAATACACTAAACATGTATTTAATATTAATACAAAAACATGTATTTAATTTTAATAAACTGAACATATATTTAATATTTATACATTAAACATGTATTTAACATTTATACAGTAAAAATGTATTTAATATTAATACACTAAACATGTATTTAATATTTATACACTAAACATGTATTTAATATTAATACAAAAACATGTATTTAATTTTTAATAAACTAAACATACATTTAATATTAAAACACTAAACATGTATTTAATATTTATACACTAAACATGTATTTAATATTCATACACTAAACATGTATTTAATATTAATACAGTAAACATGTATTAAATATTTATGCACTAAACATGTATTTAATATTCATTCAATAAACATGTAGTCATTATTCTTACACTTAATATGTATTTAATATTAATACAAAAACATGTATTTAATTTTAATAAACTAAACATATATTTAATATTAATACACTAAACATGTATTTAATATTTTTACACTAAACGTGTATTTAATATTCATACACTAAAAGTGTATTTTATATTCATACACTAAACATGTGTTTAATATTAATACACTAAACATGTAGTTATTATTCATACACTAAACATGTATTTAATATTTATACACTAAACATGTATTTAATATTAATACACTAAATATGTATTTATTATACATCCACTAAACATGTATTTAATATTCATAAACTAAATATATATTTAATATTAATACACTAAACATGTATTTAATATTAGTACACTAAACATGTATTTAATAATTATACACTAAAATGGAATTTAATAATAGACTAAACATGTATTTAATATTTTCACACTAAACTTGTATTTAATATTCATACACTACACATTTATTTAATATTCATACACTAAACATGTATTTAATATTTTTACACTAAACATGTATTTAATATTCATACACTAAACATGTATTTAATATTAATACACTAAACATGTATTTAATATTGATACAAAAACATGTATTTAATTGTAATAAACAAAATATATATTTAATATTAATACACTAAACATGTATTTAATATTCATAAACTAAACATGTATTTAACATTTATACACTAAACATGTATTTAATATTCATACACTAAACATGTAGTTATTATTTATACACTAAACATGTATTTAATATTGTCATGCCTGGCTCTGCCGGTTAGTGTTTGGGGCACTTTGGTCCTCCGACCCGCAGGTGGAGCTGGTCTGTGAAGACGTGCAACATCTCAGAGGGCTGCTGATTGGGCGGCCTATAAAAGGCCTCCCATCAGCATGCTCTCTCTCTCTCTCTCTCTCTCTCTCGTCCCACAGGCACATTCGTTTGGTGACCGTATGGTCACGGCAACGACGGCCGGGATTAGCACCACACTTGCACCCTTTTGGGGCAACACTCATTTACTGATACATTCCTTGGTTAATTCACATTACTGATCACTGATACATGTTGTAAAATAAAAGATCTGTTGGCTAAAATGTACAAATCGGTGTGGTCTCCCTTAATGTTACAGCCACTAACGAGCCAGTGGTTGTGACATATGGGGGCTCGTCCGATCTTTGGTAGTAACTTTAGGCTATGGTAATTCCTTCTACTGGCTATGGCAGCGTAGGAAGGTGCATAGAGCTCTTTGTATTGAGTATTCCTTCTACTGGCTTTTGGAGCGTAGGAAGGTGAGTAGAGCTGAGTTACTAATTGTGAACTGCTGATAGTCAGTTGGGGCCTGTTATCAGTTAGTTAATTGGGGGATCTACTGATTTGTACTTTTGAGGCTTTGTTTGACCGTGCAAGTGTAGGTAGACACTGAATTGTTTGTTCCAGCCATCTTGGTTTAGTTTCATTGCAGTTTGTAGCATTGCATTCAGCCTCTTAGGAGCTGTCGCCTTTATCCCCATCTAGTACGGGTTCTAGGTTCCTGCTGTCACAGAGCCTGGGCGAGGGCACCGCCTTGGAGAAACGGCTGAATCGGCTTTGTCGGGATGGTACGTCTCCACAGGTATTGGTGAGTAAATGATCCTCGTCCTCGGGCTCTGTGTGAAAATAGATTAGTCTAGTGGGGGGAAAATGTTTAGGGGGATGCTCCGAGGTTAGTTTGCTGTGTTAACATAACTGTAATGTTTTAGAGACCTGGTTGGATTGGTTGGAGAGAGAGAGCCTAGCGTAATTAGAGCTAGTTTTTGGTTGGGTTGTTTTTTCAGTAGTTTCATTGTTGGTTTGGTACAGTAGCCAGATTGGTACTGACGGCCTGGGTTGAGCAGGATGGAGGCTTTTGTGGAGGCACCATCTGAGAAATTGTTGTTTGCCCTTAATAAGGAACAGTTGTTGCAATTGGCAGAAAAGTATGGCATGGAATTGTCATCAGCCATTAGAACTGGTAAGAAGGGACCCTTGCGTGACTCCATTCACGAGTTTTTGTGTGAGCAGAGCATTTTGCCTTCAGGAAAAGGTGGTGACGCTCATGTGAAGGGTATGTCAGAGCCTATGCAGTCAGAGAGGGTAGGCATACTGACTTTTTAGCAACAAAGAGAGATGAAGGCACTTGAATTTGAGTGGGCGCAACAGGCTAAGGAGAAAGAACGTCTTTTTGAACTGGAAAAAATCAAATTAGAACGAGAATTGCAACAGCAAGCAGATATGGAGAGACTCAAATTTGAAAAAGAAATGGATTTGAAAAAAGGTGAAATGGACCTTACAGTACAGCTTGAGAAAATTAAAATTGAACAGGATCGTTTGAAACTAATGTCAGAAGGTAAGATTAGTGGAAATCTGTCCGGGTCAAGTATGGATAGCATGGTAAAGTATGTTCCAAAGTTTGACGAACGTGACCCAGACGTGTTTTTCTCACTGTTTGAACAGATGGCCTCTGACAAAAAGTGGAGTGAAGAGGATAGAACGGTGCTTTTGCAAACTGTACTAGTAGGACGCGCACGGGAGGCATACTTGGCATTAACACCTGTTGATAGGCACAAGTATGCTGAGGTGAAAAAAGCGGTCTTGAAATGTTATGAACTGAATCCAGAAGCTTACAGACAACGTTTCAGAAACTGGCGTAAACGTGATAATCAGACCCATGCTGAAGTGGCAAGAGAGTTGAGTACTTATTTTAACCGGTGGCTCACTTCAGAGTCTGTCTCAACTTACGAAAATTTGCGTGATTTGTTGATTTTGGAGCAGTTTAAGAACATTGTACCAGATCGAATTGCAACCTACATTAATGAGCAAAAGGCAAAGTCAGTGGAGGAGGCAGCCTCGCTTGCTGATACCTTTGTGTTGACTCATAAACGTAAGCCTTACAGCAGTCCTCCACGGTATAATAGCCACCAACGTTATGATCCTGCTCGTTCTCCTCCACAACGTTCTCCTCCTCGTTATGGTCGTAGTTCAAATCGATCCAATTATGGCAATTCCAGTAATGTTCCTAAATTTGATAATGGAAGTAGCAAATCTCGCCCAAGCCCGACGGATAAATGTCATTACTGTTTGCAGGAGGGACATTGGAAAAAGGACTGCCCGCTGTTGAAAGGCCGTAAATCTAATGCCAAGGCAGCTGGGTGTGTTTCTGTTGTGCATCCAGTTGATTTTGGCGTCTCTGATCTAACACCGTTACCTCGTTTGGAAGTTCATTGTGAGCAAGTGATTGAAGATGGTGCATCTGTGTCAGACGAGCAGACGAAATCAGTAGAGTCAGCTGCGTCTGATTTCGCTCCATTCATTAGTGATGGCTGGGTGTCATTGGTTGGAGAGACACAAAAAGTTCCAGTTAAAATCTTAAGAGACACTGGGGCATCTGAGAGTTTCATTTCTGGAGCAGTTTTGCCATTTTCCACAGCATCTGACACTGGGAAATGTGTTTTGATTAGAGGAATAGGCATGCAGTCATTTTCTGTACCGTTGCACAAAATTCACTTGTGTTCAGGATTTGTGAATGGGGAGGTGACTATTGCTGTGAGACCGTCTCTGCCTATGCAGGATATCCATGTAATTCTGGGGAACAATTTGGGTGGGTGTTTAGTTTCTCCACCTCCAGTTGTTACACCTGTACCGCTATCTGTAGAGGAGCCAGACGCGTGTTGTCAAGAATTCCCAGAAGTGTTTACTGCTTGTGCTGTGACTAGGGCAATGTCTCGCACGCAGGCGCAATCGTCGGATGTGTCTAAATCTGTGCCTATTTTTGTTCCTGAGCTGCCCGAACCTCTGTCATGTCAAGATTTAATTGAGGCACAAAAGAATGATCAGAGCTTTGAGAAATATTTTGCCTTAGTTTCTACTGATCCAACGATGGGTTACTTCATTCAGAATGGCGTTTTGCTGCATACGTGGTTGCCAGGTGTTGATCCTGAAGTGGCAGGTCAGGTGATTCAAGTGATGGTACCTGACAAATACCGTGATTTGATTTTGAGAACAGCCCATGGAGCAGAGTCTGGGCATTTTGGAGTTAAGAAAACCTACCGACGTCTTTTGGAACTTTTTTACTGGCCACGGATGAAACGCCATGTATCTAGATTTGTCAAAGCATGTCATGTTTGCCAGGTTGCGAAACAGAGTACTCCCATTAAACCTGCACCACTTCAACCTATTCCGTCTGTTGGCACACCATTTGAGCATCTCATTATTGATTGTGTAGGTCCACTACCCCCTTCGAAATCTGGTTGTGTGTACCTCTTTACCATCATGTGCCAGGCCACTCGGTATCCAGCAGCGTATGCCTTGAGAACAATTACCACAAGGTCAATATTGAAATGTTTGTCTAAATTCATTTCTGTCTTTGGCATTCCAAAGGTAATTCAGAGCGACAGAGGGTCTAACTTTACCTCCAGAACATTTGCTGCAGCGTTGAAGTCGATGCAGGTGAAGCACAATTTGAGCAGCGCGTATCACGCACAGAGTCAGGGGGCATTGGAGCGCTGGCATGCCACGTTGAAGTCTCTCTTGCGCGCTTACTGTGTTGAGATGCGGAGACATTGGGAGGAGGCGTTGCCATGGCTCTTGTTGTCTGCGCGTGGTGTAGTTCAAGAAAGCACTGGTTTTAGTCCAAATGACCTAGTCTTTGGCCACAAAGTCCGGACCTCACTGTCTGTTTTAAATGCCAATCTGGATCTGCAGAACACTCCCGTCAGTTTCACTGAGTATGTAGATGGTTTTCGTCGTAGGCTGTTGCTTGCATGGAAAGAGGCAACCGAGCATTTGACCAAAGCTCAGGTGAAAATGAAGCTGCGTTATGACCGTAAAGCGAAGATCAGAGTTTTCAATCCAGGTGATCAAGTTTTAGCTTTGCTGCCCATTCCGGGGTCACCATTTACAGCAAAATACTCTGGTCCATTTACGGTTATGAGCCAAGTGTCAGATCTCAATTATTTACTGTCAACTCCTGATTGTAAACGATCACAGCAACTGTGTCATGTGAATTTACTCAAGCCTTACCACTCTGCAGGTTCCGACAAGGCGGGTGGGATTGCTGCGAGTCCAGTGGGTCTAGCCGTTGGGGTTGGGGAACCGCTCAACTGGCCGGAGGTGGCAGCTTGGGATGAAGTGCGCGCACCTGATGATTCAGTGTTACACGGGCGCTTGGATAATACTCAGCAGTTAAAGGAGCTAGATAGTCTCCTCGGTCATTTAAGTGAGGTACAGCGTAAACAGTTGTCGGATTTGATTTTTGAGTTTTTGCCTTTGTTTTCCGACACTCCAACCTGTACCACACTAATTGAACATGACATTGACACACAGGGTGCCCGCCCAATACGACAAAGATTTTATCGAGTGGCTCCCGATAAACAGAAGAGTATGGAGGACAGTGTGCAGTATCTGCTTGATCATGGTCTCGCCAAGCCATCTTACTCCAGTTGGGCATCGCCATGTCTACTGGTGAAAAAGTCAGATAACACCTATAGATTCTGTACGGATTATAGGAAAGTAAATGCTGTGACTAGACCAGATTCTTTTCCATTGCCACGTATCGAGGACTGTGTGGATCAGGTTGGGAGTGCTCGTTATGTCAGCAAATTTGATTTATTGAAAGGTTACTATCAAGTGCCTTTGACGCAGAGAGCGCAGGAGATATCTGCATTCATTACCTCTTCCGGTTTGTACTCGTATACTCGAATGAGCTTCGGTTTGCGGAATGCTCCTGCAACCTTCCAACGGCTCATGAATAGGATCGTTGGGGGGCTGCAGGGGTGCGCGGTTTATTTGGACGACGCCGTTTGTCATTCAGACAGTTGGGACGAACATTTGGCTCGCATTCGAGCGCTTTTCCAGAGGTTGGTGGCAGCAAACCTCACAGTAAATTTAGCGAAATGCGAGTTTGCGCGTGCCACAGTCGTCTATTTGGGTAAAGTAGTCGGCCAGGGGATGGTGCGGCCCGTTAACGCAAAGGTGGCAGCTATTGATAATTTCCCTGTGCCGGCGACGAAGAAAGAACTTATGCGCTTTTTGGGTATGATCGGGTACTACCGCAATTTTTGCTGCATTTTTTCAACTGTTGTATCTCCTCTGACCA